>NW_016175221.1:0-5328 GCF_001687245.7 Rhagoletis zephyria
GGGACTAGGACGTGATGTGTGCTTTGGTCCACACGCATCCAATATACATAAAGTTATTTCAGACGAAATACCATAAATGTCTTACAATTGAATCTGAGGGTATTCATCAAGCTCTTTTTTTCAAATCTGCCGTTACCAATATATATCTCGGATAATAAATAAGATTTTTAGTAATAACTCGACTCCAGAGCCACCTGGGGAGTAATTTTTTTTCAAAAAGAATTGGCACCGCCATTCGCGAGATCACCTCTTATAAAAAGAAGATGGCCCTTCTCTTAATACAATTGGTATAGATAATAAGTATAGATAAGTAGCCAATATCCGCTTGCTTTGCGGCGCCTTCAAAACACATTTCGAACTGTGAAACAATCATTCAATTATATTCTATGTATATCTATAATACGTGTACCGAATTTCAAGCGAATGGGAATAGATCGGTCCCTGGTCCACCTAATCAAAAAAGTATCCCATATGTTAATCCGGGCAGTAAATTGCCTACGCGCCAAATTTCAAACAAAATGGGCCATGTTAGCAGATTTTTTCGAGTATATTGGTCCCCTGGTTCACTTACCAAAAAAATTGATCATATATGTTAATCTAGGCAAAAAGCTACCTACGTACTAAATTTTAAGCAAATCGGACCATAATACGATTTTTTTCAAATATATCGGTCCCTGGCCTTCTGCCGGAAAAAGTACTTTTTTTGGCCTATGACATGGTGGTGTATTTGTATACAAAATTTCATGAAAATCGGACCAGCCGTTCGCCAAATTACCTGTTACAAAAAAAACGTACTTCTCTTTATATATGTAACTAGTATAGATAGATTAAAGCCTTTTCGACAAATTTGATTTGGTGCGCTGAGTCTTGAAATTTTTTTTAATGAATAATATTTATATATGAAGGCTTAAAAAGAAAGAAAAGAAAATAAACACGAGGACTCTAAGAAATGTTTGTAAGCTACGAGCGTAACGCGATGTTTCTGCATTAACCGACTTATTCCTTTGGAAAGCAGCGGCTAACCTGAAAATGCCGACTATGAAAAGAGAACAGTGACTGGTATTGGTTTATGGTTCCGAGTGTTTAAAGAACCGGTTCTGTCGAGACCGATTCCAAGGAGAACCGGAAATTCGGACCGATTCCGGTGGTAACGGATTTAAATTTAAGATTTTAAAGCGTTTTTAAAAAAAATTCATCTTTTTATATTTCTTCTATTACATTCATTCCTTACATGATATTTGTATAAAAATAAAATATGTACTTTACATGGCTAATGACATATTTAACTAAGCATTGTCCACATAAAGGTTTCATTTAAAACAAAGTAATGCTTCCAAACGCCGAACTTCAAGTTGATATCATTGGGTAGGTTCAGAAGGCGAAGCAGTTGAGCGCAACCGTTGCTAAAGAAATCAGTGATCGTAATGCGTCTTCTGAACGGCTTGATACATTAGCTGTCAAATTCAACAACACACAACATGTTGCCTCAAATGATCAGAAATATATTACGATCATCTAACACGCAACTGTTCAGTTGATCAGAAGTACAAAACAACGCGTTCAGAAGGTGCAATCGCAACAGTTACTGAACTGTTGCGCCTTCTGAACGTGCCCATTAAAAAAAAAAAAACAACGAAGTTGATGTATGTAAGTCGGTCAGATCGTGTAAATGGCAGCTATATGACATAGTGCCTCGAAACGAACAAAATTTGGTAGTTCAACTAAGAACTCTAGGATCCGTTTTCAATTCTTTCGGAATGGTTTTAAGTTCTTTTTACTTATTTTTTCGGTTATTCTGGAACCGTTTTTGGGGACTTTTAGAATTGTGTTTCGGTTCTTATGGAAACGTTTAAAGATCACATTTTTGGAACGATTCATTCACTGATAGTTTTTTATTTATTTATATATATTTTTTTATTAATTAGAAAGGACGTTAATGACACATGAGACGGCAAACTAAGGAACATTTGCCACTGTCACAATGTTCTTCCATGAAAAGGAAGGAAAATTTAAACAACTTCATTTTTACATTGTACAAAAATATGGTCTCTTTGTCATTCTGTTCATCAAGTTTTGCTGGATAAGAATATTAAATATATACTGTACTGTGGTGCATACTTAAAAACAAAAAAAAAGGCGATTAATATGTTCCTATTGTTGTGCCGAGGTGACAATAAAAAGCAGCATGCTAATTATAAGTGATGCAATAAAGAAGAGATTAAAGACGCTATTCTTAGCTTACAAGGCATCTAGTTTTACAATTACCTTCCCCCCTTCTCCCAAAAAAAAAAAAACAAATTTCGTTACTCACCCTTATCCTTGCGACTTGTCGTCTTCGAGCTGGAATCTCCGCCGCCCTTGGGGCGACTCAATGCGCCGGTTGTCTTGCCGGACTTGCGTTTGACGCGCTGCAGCGCCTCCGCGCCCGTCTCATTGCCATACACCGCCGGCACATCGCCATCGCCCGGCAGCTGCTCGTTACTCATTTTAATATAATTATTCGTTATGTTTTTGCCATTGCTACTGCCACGCCAAATTGTTGTCGCAGCCAAGTCGCTATTATCCATCGCATTCACCGCCTCCGTTTCCAAATCATTGTCGCTGTCAGTGCCATTAGCCGCAGTCATAGCAGTCTGCAGCCTTGGTTCCCCGATGGTATCGCGGCGATATCGCAAATTCGAATTCAAATTCAAATTCCGATTTGCCTGCAGCATTCGCTGTTCACCGCGTTTGTCCTCATGACTGTCACCACGTCTTCGATGATGCTGTTTTATGTTGACATTCTTGTCTTGTGTCTGCTTCACCTTCTCGCCCACCTTTTGCTTGGTTAAGTGGGTTGCGTTCGCTTTTTTCTTCTTTTTCTTCGACAATGTCTGCTTGCATTGCTCCTTGTTGACGTCGTCGGTGCATGTGGAATTCTTTGATTTGCTTTTGCGTTTCAACTTATGCAATTTCAAGCGCAGCTCAGCATTTGGTGTACCCGACTCGAGTATGTCGTCAATATGTACATAGTAAACATCACCCTCGGCAGCCAACTTGCTGCCACCCCACTTGTCTGTGTCTGGCGATGCATCCGGATCATGATGGATCACCTGACGCTTATATCGGCTGCCGCGACCGCGTGTTTGCCCATTTTCGTTTTCAATGCGGCGGCGACGTCCACCGCCAGAGCGGCGTTTCTTGTTCAGCTTGCGATTCTGATTGCGTTTGCGTGTGCCATCTTCGGAGTCGGCCGCCTCGTCCTCCTCGTCGTCGATGGCGGCGAGTGCGTCATCAGCACCGTGCATCCCTGCCAGGCCGTGCTGGTCATCCAGTTCGACTTGGTAGGGATTAACGATAGCGCTCATCTTATTGTCGTTGACGCCAGGCTGACGGGCGGTCAGATCTATGTTAATCCTTTCGATAAACTCCGCATCGGAGGTGGTATAATCCTCCGGTAGATAAATCTGAGTTGTCTCGAATTTTGCATACGGTTGCTCAGTGGTGGTTTCTGGACGTATGACAGTGAAGCGAATATCGGGTGCCTTGCAGCCAGGTGAAGCATCTGTCAATTAAATTAACAGAAAGAAAACAAATGTTTAGTCAAATGCTTTGGAATAATAAAATAAAATGCTTCAAGTAGAGAATGGCAAAAAATAGTTATGCCTACGTTTGTACATTAGGGTGGTCCAAAAATACATGTGGAAAAGTAAAGTCGGAATTTTAATGCTCTCACCCCTTAGCATTGTTCTAAACTGAGAAAAATATACCCCTATTTTATTTTCAAAGCAAAAAATATTTAAACAGCTCAAAGTTTTCCTGTATTTTATATGGGGAAAAAGCAAGTTTTCGTCGAAATGGTATAAAATTCTTGAAAATTAATCTGCCTTATCCTGAGTTTCGCATGAAAAAAAAATTCGTCATCCGCCCATAGTAAAACCATGGAAACCAAAAGTGAAAAGTGAACCGGTTCGGGGAAAATTAACTCTTGACAAGGCTGAATATTTTTCNAAAAATTCGTCATCCGCCCATAGTAAAACCATGGAAACCAAAAGTGAAAAGTGAACCGGTTCGGGGAAAATTAACTCTTGACAAGGCTGAATATTTTTCTATCGGAAAACTTTGTTTCTCTTGAAGAGACTTCCAGTAAAAATATACAATTATTTATTTTACCATTTTTTTAATACTAGCGATTTTTTATGAGTCCTCCTAGCATTTTTGAGGTTATAGGGGTCCTATAAAAAATAGTTAATAACACCGCGCAACAACTCGATGGATTTGCAAAAGTTAGCTCGTATTTTTATTTTATGGCCTACTTAAATTTTCATGTCTCGGCCTAAGTAGTTTGTAGTTTGGTAAAATAAATATCTGAGCGAAATTAAAGGCTAACACTTATATAGTAAAATTTCATGGGAAATATGTATTTTCATATAACATTTTAACCCATTAGCTCCCGCCTGAAAGGGTCGTTTTGACCTTTCCTTCAAGAAACCGCATAGAAAGCAAATTTGGAAGTTCGTTAAAGGATTGATATAAATATTCTAGAAAATTATACTTCTGAAAAGTTATTAGGCTGTACGATTAACCGGGATGTGAAACGCCAGAACATTGGGGGAAATTCCAAGAACTTCTTCTCGGACATTACACTTTCGATTGGTTATTTAAGATTGACTGCCTTGAAAGTATACCTTCTGACCACCAAACCATTATATTAGCATATAAATCGTGACTGTGAATTGTTGGTGAGAAGCTTTGACCAAAATGTTTCAATAAAAAAAAATTATTTTGTACGGGACGAAGTTCGCCGGGTCTTCTAGTTCCATATATCGAGCCCTAATCGCCAAAAAGATGTACCTAGATGCTCTAGAAAAATTTCTGTATCAATTAAAAAAACAAAAAAAAAAAAAAAAATGTCGCTTACATCTTTTGGGAGGTTAGGGCTCGATATGTATATATATTTCTATTATTTCTATGGTCATAAACAATAACCGCCTAGGTCGTGGGTTAGGTGGGCTTTGTCGGATTTTATAAACATTATAACTTTTTTGTTTGTGAATAAAGGCCAATTCGTTTTTTAAGAGCTTTAGATATATAGTATTAAAAATAAAAATGTAGAGATAGTTGTTCCAAAATTAGTGAAGTTTTGAAGGCCAAAACTTTTTAATGGCCAATTTTAGTACTGAGCGAGACCTTTTCAACGGCATAAAGATTTCAAAAATCGGCTATCAAATAAGAAAGTTATAGCAAAAAACGCGATTTAGCGGCTTTTAGCGGGTGCATAAAAAAAAATTTGCACCCACAATTTTTTCTCGGCATAAGTATTCAAATAAAACTGACACACGTTAAACT
>NW_016175221.1:5428-10214 GCF_001687245.7 Rhagoletis zephyria
CTCTTCAAGGTCAAAGTTTAATCGATATTACTGCTGCTACGTCTGTACAGACAATATTTATCGTATTAAAACCCATCGTTGTTTTTTGGATTATTTGGTAGTATGTATATTAATACTATTAATATCGGATTCTGTCAATAAATCAATTGCGTTTTGAGCAATTAACGCTTTATTGTGTCAGCCAGTGACACAAGTGCACAAAACGGCTGGGTGTTTATGAAAATTTTTAGCAAAAATCTGAGGGCAGCCAACGTCTAACAGCCGAACTCCTTTGTCGCATTCGAATCTACGTTAGTAGGTTGCCATGTCACCCAAGGTTAAATTACGACCTAGTTTTTCTGTTTTGGTTATTTTGTAACGCCTTCCGCTGAAATGCTTCTTTGTATGAGAATTGTATTATAATTCACCAAAATTTGCGCGGTTCAAGACTTGTGTAAGGAAGGCTGACGAATCTATTATACGCGACTCTTTGTGCGTTGTTACCTGGATATGAATTGTGTGAAATTCAATTCAGCGCCCTCAAGTGAATAATTCTATTTGCATAATTAAAAAAAGAAAATATTATATATGTATTTACACCTCTGCCGCGTGCATTTCTTCATTGCGTTTGTTACAATTCTTTATTCACTGCCATCCCGCTGCTTCGTGTTTTGGTACCTGACAGTGGTATTGTTCATTTATTTCTACTTACATTCATACCCACATACTTAAACACAATTTTGGTTTGTGTTCGTGTCGCATTTGGAGCAGTCAATTTCGGCTTGTCTGTTTTATTTTAATATTGGTGCTAACGTAAAATTATTTTTCACTAGCTTTTGCCCGCAGCTCCACCCGCGTAAAATTCGGTTTAATGTTATGATTTGAAGTGTAACAAAAAAGGATAAAGGAGGAGGAAAATATTGAAGATTCACAGAGTGTCGTATTGTCTTAAGTTGTAAAATTGCTAACCGTTAAATATAGGTTTACGGAACTTGTAATCACAACGAAAAATATTTTAGCAGTGAGAAAAATTACCATATGTCTATTAAGTATAATAACTTTCGGACCCCTTACATATGACATAAGACTTACGCCACCCTTGTGAATACCCCAATAATATCACCGAAAATAATAAATTTTACAAAAACCGTTTATTATTTTCTCAAGGTTCCAAAACATGCACTTGAACTTCAACTAAACTGGCCATTTCAGTAAAGAAATAAACAACCTATATTTTGTAGCTAGTCTTTATACTATATATACATTTTTTTTTTTAAATAATTTTTATAGGTGGCGATTCTCTCAAAAATGTGTCGGAATAAAAGTATGTACATATACACCAACAATATTTGCTCGAGAAGCAATTTCTCGCGAGAAATCGAAAGAACTATTTCATATCAATCGGCCCTATGCTGAATATCGTCATCGTCGACGATCGTCAGCGTATCAGTAACATGGCTGACGATGACCGTATCGTCACTTTAACAGACAATGACGATATTCAGCATGGGGCCGAATATCTCATCGTTATATCTCATTTAACGGAAACAGAACAAATGATTGAAATTTGAAAAAAGTTTTTATCGGGATTCACGTAGTACGGGTACGTTTCCTAAGTTTTAAAAGCTACTTAAGAAAACGCCCCTAAATGGGTAACTGCTACAAATAAACCAATCGTCGTTTTAAAAAATTTCGACAACTCCTTCTGGGGACAGTGCGCCGTCTAATGTAACTACACTGCAAAAAAAATATTTTTTACCGAATAAAATTTCATTATATATAAATGAAACTGTGTCAACTATTTTGATACATACAAGTAGCGACACCCACTGAGTATACTCTTTTTGCGATGGTAATAATTCTCATATGGCCCATGTAAATTCTGAATATGGGTTAAGCCAAATGCTAACTGCAACTTTCCTAAAGCACATAACTACATACATACATACATACATAAACAAGTACGGTACTTCAGTAAGCATCTCTTAACTCACCTGGTTCTGGCGTTGTTGTTACTTCATTCTCGGTCGTCGCTGTTGCTGTCTTATCCAAAACAATAACAAAGAAAATCACCAGAAACAGCACCCAGATGGGTTTATGCCGCAAGCGTTGCAAATTTCCATGCGCCAATATTGGAAACATTATTTTTTGTTTAGTTTTGAAGTTTTTATAATTGCAAAACTTTGCAAATTTTAACTTGCGGAAATTATTTTTTCACTGTACCTTACTTAAACCATGGAACACTGTTTTCCATCAATACAGTTAAATCACAGTTAGCGAAATAATTAAATTGAAAAAAAGCAATACATTTTTGTATTTGCATCGTTGATCTTGTAATGCACATATTTACATACATAAAAAGAGCTTTTTTCGCATTTTTTAAAATGCTGGTAAAAACTAAAAGCCATTCACAAACATACATACGCACACACCTGTAGGGTATTTTTGACGCATAAAAGGCAACCAATTTGTATAGAGTAGTAGTTTTCGAAAGAAACTTAAAAGTTGATAGTGCACACAGGACCAGAGAGAGAGTTTTAGAGAGTTATATTTGGTTTACGTTGTCGATCGATGTGGAGTTGTACGAAAGCCATCCCTCCACAGCCTGATCTTTCCACTGAGTCAGTTAGTTTACATTAGCCAGCATATGCTTTTTTGTTTATACTTTTTTATAATTATTGTTGCTTTTCAAAGTACTTAAGCCAATGCCATTAAAAACTATGTATTTTTCAAAGACCGAAAATTACCGTTAATTAAAAAGATATTTTTTTCTTATTTCGAGATCTTTACTTTTTGATTTTTATGTTTTTGATCGAATTTAATCGTTATTTTGGGATTTTTATTTATTTTTAGTTTTTTTTTTAATCAAAAATAATCAGTATTTAGGATTTTAATTTTTCCGACCTTTTTCACCTTTATAATGGACACTGCGTTCTGTTTTAAATCTTTTATGATCTAAAAAATTACATGTGAAAATAATAGTTATAATATGCCGCAAAGACAAAAGTCATCAAAGTCATAAAATAACGATTTTTTTTATCGTAAATAAAAATAAAAAAACTGGTAATCTTGATCTAAAAAAATAGAAATGCAATTTTAACGGCGAAATTATAATTTTTATTATAATGAACGCAAAAGTGCCGCTGCTATTTTCATTATTAACTACATCAAAAAAAGGAGCAGGTTATCAATTTGTCGGAATATTTTTTTTTTACCTCAGAGGTGGTCCCATACTAATTTGGTTTAAATCCGATCATTAGAATATGAAGAAATCAACGCTGCTCTTAAATTTTTATATGAGAATTGAAGTCGGTTTTGATTTTTGCTTGAAAATTGCTAGTTTTTTCTTCTAACTCTGCCTTTAAAAATCCAGCAGCATTTTCCCATAAATATTTCTACTCCTAGGAATGGTTCAGCGCCTAGAAATATGCTTTAAAATTTGAACGCATGTGTTTAAGAAGATTTTTGTGTTGATTGTTGAAATTCTTTTGTATGTAAAATTTAAGCCACATGAACAAGCAAAGTAAAAACAAAAATAAAAACTCATATACTCTCCGACGAATTATTTACAACATAAGCCAAACGTACAAGCATTAGGCATATGACTTTTTCCTAAAATTAAATGAGGAATATGAAAAAACAACAAAAATAACTTTTTCATCGAAAAAAAGATTCCGCAGGGCACTCCGAGACAGCACTGTTTGCTAAAAAAAAAACATACATATGTATGTACAGGCCTATCTATGTATATTTATATGAAAATTCCATGCCAACCGAATTAAAACTGCGATAAAAAAATGGTTTCTAAATTCTTTTTAATGTACATAGAGACCAAAAGTTTCGACTCACTCGAAACATTGCTTTTTTTTTTTTTGTATTTATCCTTTTAATTATTGTTATCAGACCGTTTTATAGCATCACATTGCTACCGCCAAAATTAACTGTTGGTTTTACACATTGAGGTGCGTGCCGTTCAATAGATTTTCTGCGGCAATACATTCGCCGTTTGCTACCAAAAATTTCAAATTTGGACTTATCGGTCCATAACACCTGTTTCCACTCTTCGATAGACCTATTTTATGTTCTTTTGCCAATTTGAGTCGTTTACGAACGTTTACCGGTCGCAACATTGGTTTTTTGGCAGCAACCCGCCCATACAGACCAAAAATATTTTTCCAAGTGAGTCCAAAGTTTTGCAGGGTAGTGTATGTGGATAATTCCAAGTCAACGGAATAAAATAAAATTTTGAAACCAATTTTTAATCGCGATCAAGATTTGGTTGGCATCGAATGGAAACATATACGTATTTACACACATTGATACATATATCGCCGCCCGTATGCCAGAAATATGAATGTGTGAAAATTAAAATTTTGGAAAATCAAGTTTGAAAGTTATTGAAGCGTTATTTTTTTATTGGTTTCTTATCATTCCTTATCCTATCATACATAGGTATATTTAATTTTAGAAGACAGTCATATGCCTAATGTACATGCATACACACATGTGTACTTTCTAATGCATAAAAAAAATATTGTTGTATGTATGTACTATGTATGCTTTTGCGTACACTCCCATGCACGAAAGGAAAACAAAAACAAATAAAATGCGTAGTGACGTAGTGGAAACTCTTGAAACAGAAGGCAAATCTGTTACTACTGAAACATTTACGAAGCGCAATTCACATTTGATTTTTATGTAGATTTCATTTGCGCTTTACTCCTTCGAATGTGCCTCAGTTTGTAGACATGTATATCCATATCCATATATGTACATATGCACATATTTATGTACAATAATCGTCTTT
>NW_016175222.1:0-10214 GCF_001687245.7 Rhagoletis zephyria
TCTTAATTCAATTTGGAATGACGCTCTTTTATCTAACCTTTCTCTTTCATATAGAGATGGGTAACTCAGCGCTGAGCGGAGCTGTTGAGCTGATTACCAGCAGTGTGTCGCACTCTCAGACTCACTTAAAAAAAAAAATGACTCAGTAACTCAATAAATATTCGCCACATAGTCGGTAGTCAGAGTAATGAATGAAAATAAAGACGAAAAAATTTCAAAAAATTTGATAGTTGTGAAAATTTACAATTCGTTCAAGTTATTCCGCGGACCAGTTCTACAGTGCATACCAACTACAGTGCAAACCAGCTCTGCAGTGCTCATCAGCTGCACAGCACATATCAACTCTATTACTTTTAACCAGGGACGTGAACCGGATGAAAAATTTGGTCGGTTCGGTTCAGCGGTTCGAACCGTTTTTGCACTTTTGGATTGGTTCGTCAAAGCGGTTTTTTGGTCTTTGAACCGGGGTTTCGGTTCGGTTCAACGGTTCGAAAAACAAAAAAAATAACGCGCAAGTTTAAGGGTCAAGTGTCAAGTGAAACAACGCGCAAGGTTAAGCTGTCTGTCAAATGAGATGGGTAGGCAACCCATTGATATTCTCAGATAGTAAAAAAACATGGTAGGTATTACCATGTTTAACAAAAAGAAAAAATAGTGGGTACATTTATCTATTGAAAATTGGTTGAAACGAACCTTTACACCTTTATGGAAAGTGGTTCGGTTTTCGGTTCGGATCAATCAATTGTGGAAAATTTCGGTTCGGTTAATGGTTCAGTTAATTAGTAGAAAAAAGCGGTTTTCCGGTTCAAAACCGGTTCGGTTCAAAACCGGTTCACGTCCCTGCTTTTAACAGCTCTATAGTGCAAACCAGCTCTACAACACATATCAACCCTATTCCTTGTAACAGGTCTACAGTGCAAACCAGCTCTGCACTGCTCATCAGCTGAACAGTGCTAACAACAGCGCTAACCAACTTTAGGCTGTGTTGCCTCGACAGCAGAGTGTCATAGCTCAATTGTGCTACTTCACTGAGCTGACTCATTAAAAGGAACTTGAGTTAACTCGCTCAATTTCAGTGAGTTACCCAGCCCTACTTTCATACTTTGAATGAGTTTGTTTTTAAAGAAGAAGTGTGAGAAAATACCTTTTTAATGATACCTCACAAGTCTAAATCGGAATAGTTTTGGGTGAGTTATTCAAGTTTTTATTAAACCAATCTTTGAAAAAGATCAAAAACAGCATGAAAAATCTCAGTATTATGAATCCATTGACATTTTTTTTAATATTTGTATGCAGATTTTTTAAGCTTAAACATTTTTGTCACCTGAGGGGATTTTTTTCGAAAAGTACTTTAAGAAACTATTTTTATTCATACAAAAGTCTATTTTTGGAGGTATTTTCAAATCGGTCGAGCTTACGTAAATCTTAATACTATTCCCGAAATATTTTGGTGGAAGTCTTCAAATAAAANCGAAATATTTTGGTGGAAGTCTTCAAATAAAAAAATTTTGTAGTCCCGGCGGAAAAACCGCAACTTTTTTTGGTGATGCAGTCTAATGTACATATGTGATTAACCTACGAAAAGTAAAATAATGCGTTAATCTAAAATGCACGTTAAACAGTAATGAAGTCTCATTATTCTGTGAGAAGGTATTTTGAAGAATAGGAACGTTTTTTATTACTCCGTTAGGAGGTTTCCGGAATGACTTTAATGCTTGTTTGGGAGGAATTGAGGATCTTGTTCTCTGTGTGCCTCTTCTTATTTTTTCCTTTTTTATGCTTGTGAGAGATTATCCTGGGGGTACTCCTGTATTATTCGTTAATGAGGGTTTTTAGAGTTATATTTCTGTATGCATTCCCTGATTGCTTGTTTAGGAGGCCAAAGGGATTACTCGCCCTCCTACGACATCCCGCATTAAAGGAAGCATACAAAATAAAACGGTTATACACAGACGTATAGGGAGCAATGGGTAGTAATCGTAAACTCGAAATCGAACATTGCTCCCAAGTGCTATTGGGAATGTACATACATATCGATAGCTGAGTGGAAGATCGACCTATCTCGGCAGCCTGTTCGAAAACGCCATATCTCAGAAAACTTTTCATGAACGCCCTACTTAAGAATTTGATTGAAGAACGCCCTATTTCAGAATTTTATTTAAAAACACCCTATGTATATCCGAATTTGGTTGAAGAACGCCTTATCTCAGCTGCCGATTCAAAAGCGACCTATCTCAGCACATTTTCATTGAAGATGGCTGCCGAGATAGGCCGATCTTCCAACCATGCAATCGCTATGCACTTGTGTATATATGTATTATAGCAAATGAAAATCACTTGTTCTGGGAAAATATTAAAAATAATAGCAAACGTATGCAATACCAGTCTATAAAATTATCTCCATAAATGGTGAAAATTGACGCTAGCCCAAAATGCATTTGCCAATTACGAAACATTAAAGACCATAAAGTTGTTGCCACCGAGATAATTTCAACAACTACTCTACATACATATGTACATATATGTTTGAACTCGTATGAAAATATGTACATATGTATGTATGTATCAAGCTTGTCTAAAAATAATGAAATATCAGCCTGCAACTTATTGTCGTTTTTTTTTATTTAGGTATGTATATACATTAGGGTGGTCCAAAAATGAATGTGAAAAAGTACAGCCGGAATTTGTATGCTCTCACCCCTAGGATTGTTCTATACAGAAAAATATACCCTTATTTTTTATTTTGAAATCAAAACATATTTACGACGCTTTGACAAAGTTTTCCATGTATTTTATATGGGGAAAAACAACTTTTCGAAGAAATGGTATAGAATAGTTAAAAATCAATATTTTCTACCAGAAAACACAGTATTTGGCCATTTTTTTATTGCAACTATAATTTATAGGTCGGCCGCTGTGGTGTAGTGGTAAGCAGTACGCGCTTTCACTCATCAGCACCTGGGTTCAAGCCCTGGCCAAAGCAACATCGCAAAAAAAAATATAGAATAAAGGTTTTTTCTTAACAGCGGTCGTCCCTCGGCAGGCAATGGCAAACCTCCGAGTGTATTTCCGCCATGAAAAACAGCTTCTCATAAAAATACAATCGCCGTTCGGAGTCGGCGTAAAACTGCAGGTCCCTCCGCTTTGTGTGACAACATCAAGGCGCACGCCACAAGTCGGAGGAGAAGCTCGGCCAAGCACTAACATACATATGTGTAAGCGCCAATCTATTATTAATATAATTTGTAGGTCCGCCAAAAATCCACAAAAACCCCGAAAAATGCAACGGGCGACCAATAAAAAATCGTTAGTATTAAAAATGGTTAAAGAAATAATTGGGTATTATTATTGAAAGTCTCCTGAGTCTTCCGATCGAAAAATAATGACTTTTTAGAATTCTATACCATTTCTACGAAAAAATTATTTTTCCCATTTTGGGCGACCTCTAAATATATTTTGATTTCAAAATAAAAAATAGGGGTATACTTTCTGCGGTATATAACAATCCTAGGGGGTGAGAGTATTATAATTCCGACTTTACTGTTTTGGACCACCCTAATATACATACATACCACATTTCTGTGGCAATAAAACAAAGATAGCATAAGTCGGGAGGTTAACTTCAATATAATTCACCTTTCCGTTTGTTATTTATGTAAATCACAAGGAATTTTTTGGTTAGACTTGATGAGGAATATTGACAGCAGCTTGCTTGTGTCCGATTTATTTCTTTCACTTTTATTCGCCAAAAGGTTTTCAATGGCTAGTACTCCCATTCGCAACCGCACGTTGCATTATACATTATACTAAAGTCAAGCTCCCGACTTAAGCTGCTTTGTTTTGTGGCCACATATGTACATTATGGTGGTCCTTAAAATCAAATGAGCGATTTTTCCAACCTCACCCTTTAATCGATAACACCACGATCACAGATATCACATACAAATTTTGGTCCCGATTGGAGTCGGTTAAGACGTCTGTGCGCCACGCCTTAACCGTCTCCAATCGGGACCAAAATTTATATGTGATATCTTCGACTATAATAGCATCGACGTAGGGGTTGAGGCTTAGGAAATCTGATGTAAAAATTTGCTTCCTACATTTAAGGACCACCCTAATGTACATACATATGTGGATAAGTGTTTTGTGGCACAGTGTGACGGAAAACGGCGGGTGCCAGCGGTTATGAAGCCGACAATAATAGTGGCGTTGACAACGACTTGCATGAGCATTGATTAAATGTGACGAACTTTGTAGCAGAGTACCCAGCAAGCACTGAGTAGAACATACAAATACATATATGTCGCCTTTTTACATTTTTCATCTTATCTTCGGCATTTACAGATCTTAAAGTATGATATAACATCTGATACATAAAAAAAAATCTAGGTACGGCTTAAAATGCATTATTAGAATGGAAACGGTAATAGCCCGAAACACGCCCTTTTATTTTTTTACTATAATTACGGTGACCATCCGTCCTTTATTTTAAAGGATATGCCCTTTATTTTAACCCCCTTTACTTTATAATTTTTTTCAAAATAAAGGACGCCTTTTGTCCTAAAAAAATTTCCCTTACAAGATATATGAAAACCTTCGCCAGTTTGCTTCGCACCCCACTTAAGGGGTATTATTTAATCGGTAATTATTGTGCAAATCACGAATCATTGTTAATACTGATAGGAGAAATTCATATAATTAAAAAAAAAACTAACTAATAATAAGACATTTTCCTAGAAAAATTAAAAGCACAGGGAAAGCTGTGCCCAGGATCGTGTTGCACGCTGAGCTTCCAGTTCCACTGCAGAAGACCGCTGGCTTCGTCGTGTGATATGAATTACGTATTTTCACTTTCACTAAAAGACCTATTTTATTTTTTATAGACCCTTCTTTCTCATAATATTACTTATGCACATTACATACTCGTATTTCAATTACTTAACTTATAAATTAATTTGTTAAGCCAGAAGCGAAAATATTTTGTTTTTGTATTTTATTTTTCAGCTGTTTAACAGTTCGCCGCATAAAATACCACAAGCCTGATTCTCTCGCCGCTGTCAATTTCCGTAAGGCCGTAACTAAAGAATCTAGAACAATGCTGGGCACACCAACACAGTCTCATTTTGTCGTGGAAATAGTGCGTCGCCAGTGATTGGACTTCTACCACATTGTGGTAGATCTGCCACGTTTTTGAGCATCTACCACACAATGTCTGAAATCTACCACATATTCGCGTTTTTGAGTAGTTTTATTTTTGCTCGACATAATTTTTTTAATTTTAAGAGCAAAAATTTTCCTACTAACTAACCAAGGCGCATCAATTACAGGTGATATCGATAGAAGCTATGCTTCTTCTTATGAGCACGCTTGTGTCAAATTATCGCCTGTTTTGCTTTATTTACGTATCCGCGTATACATACACATATACGTAGATATATATCCTGCAAACAAATGTTCCCGAAATCTTTAAGAGTGTCGGAAATTTGTTACGATTCTTTTAGAAATCTGTAAACAAAAACATATGCAGCGGTTGACAAGAACTAGTAAAGAAATTTCTGTACGATTTCTTAAAGAAAATTCTTAACAAAATTGGGAAACCTTTCAGAATTCTATGAAATCCTGGTATGCAGAGTATACATATACACACGAATATGAATAGATAAAGAAGATGTCGATGACACAAGGAGTTCATACCAACGGTAAATGTTGTTTTTGTACGATTGCTACAACCTGTAGTTGTTGAATCATGCTAACTAACTAAACACTAACAATTCAATTTTTCGACAGGAAACTGGGTTTCATTGTGTTAAATTGCAAAATATATGATTTATAAAAAGAATTAATAGCTAAAATGTTAAAAAACGGCAATTTTTGTGAAAGTATTAGCAAGTTTCAGTGCATCTAAAGTTTCTAAAGCGATGTTTACTTTTACTTGAGAATTGTCAAAATCGGCAAATCCCAAGCAAGCCACATTTGTGCGCTACATCGTGATGTGATAAAAATAAAAGCTGGCACTCCGCAAGGTTGCAGAAATCTTTCAAAATATGTTAGAAAAATATATTGATATGGAAGGAACTGCTTTACACTGCAAGGAAAGAAATTGCCAAAACTCAAAGCAATGTTTAGCAACTTCAATTTTGCTTTTTATAATGCACTTGCACTAAAATATTTTTTTTTAGATTCTAATTAAAAGGTTTGCAATTTAGGTGAAACCTTGCAGAATTTTTTTAATTTTTGTACAAAATTTGATCCAAACCCTGAGATCTACCATATTTTTTTGAAATCTACCGCATTTTTTTCCAGATTCTACCACACAAATTTTTTTAAGTCCGATCACTGCAGTGTACGTATACGAACTGCGACGCTGGCGTTGCTCCNATCTACCACATTTTTTTCCAGATTCTACCACAAAAATTTTTTAAGTCCGATCACTGCAGTGTACGTATACGAACTGCGACGTGGCGTTGCTCGNAGGTTTGCAATTTAGGTGAAACCTTGCAGAATTTTTTTAATTTTTGTACAAAATTTGATCCAAAACCTGAGATCTACCACATGTTTTTGAAATCTACCACATTTTTTTCCAGATTCTACCACACAAATTTTTTTAAGTCCGATCACTGCAGTGTACGTATACGAACTGCGACGCTGGCGTTGCTCGCGAGCAATAATTGCCCAGCTCTGATCTAAAATCTACAGGTTTTTAAGTTGCTTACAGTAAGTTAAGTTTTAACTAACCGCCAAAACAGTTTCTCATAAATCAGGTTGGCTGAAATATTAAGTTAATTTAAGTTACGGAAACTGAGCTTTAAGTTACGCAAGTTGTTGGTAACATCGTTTAAATGAATCTCTAAGGTTGCCTTCCCCATCTTTGCTGGGTTAAAACCTATAAAACTGCCAAAAAGCAAAAGAAGCCAGAAAACTGAGTACTGGAACGCTTTCTGGTAAATTCCTGTAAATTCTTGCAACTTCTTGGGAGTTAGGGAACACAACTTAAGTGTGAACTCACATTTGGTTTTATGCACGCCTATGCCATCCGGTGACTCTAAAGTTTTTAGGTTTTCAAATTTCTACTAGGCAACCCCTTCCTTTTTTACTTGGATATTCGTTTGCATTCTTAAGGCCAGTATGCTCTCTCAAGAAAACGGCCAAGANGGTTTTATGCACGCCTATGCCATCCGGTGACTCTAAAGTTTTTAGGTTTTTAAATTTCTACTAGGCAACCCCTTCCTTTTTTACTTGGATATTCGTTTGCATTCTTAAGGCCAGTATGCTCTCTCAAGAAAACGGCCAAGAAAAATTGGCATTATTTCGTGTTTGTATCCAAGGAGTTTAGACATCTCAAGAAATAATGGAACGGGCATATATTTCTGTTTCAAACATGGGTTGCCTTGTGCTCTTTCTTCACAAAAAAACTTTAGAAAAGCAGATTTCTTAAGAACTGCATACTGCCTTAAGGAAATTTGGCTCAATAAAATTCCTTTGCCATTTCTTGTACGCCATTTTATATGGAGTTTCTGCTTTTATTGAGATCAGCATCTGCATAGTGGCCTTTACGTACATATTTGAATTGATTGGAAAAGTCGGAAAAAAACCTGCGATTGAGAAAACCAAATGTGAGTACATATCGTCACTACACACGAATAAAGGCGCGATAGTGTTTTGACGGCCAAAAAAAGGCGCGTAAAAAAATTTGCGAAAATAGTTGCTAATGAAAAACTTCGGCGAAGTATGTTAAGAGTTTTTGACGAANTAGTGTTTTGACGGCCAAAAAAAGGCGCGTAAAAAAATTTGCGAAAATAGATGCTAATGAAAAACTTCGGCGAAGTATGTTAAGAGTTTTTGACGAAGAATTTTTTTATGCGTCTTTTTTCGCCGTCAACTTTTGAGCTCGCACCTTTATTCGTGTCTAGTGACGATATGTACTTGAATACGATTTATAGGATTGTATTAATGCATTTTGAAATTATGCCAGGTGTAGTAATAAAACAGCTTTCTCCTTTTATTTTCTTAGTTTTCTTGACATTCGGCTATCTTACAGAAATTTTTGAAGCTCATTTTCAAATAACATAGCGTCTCGCTCTTATTACAACACCTGGTATAATTTCACAATGGTATTAATTTTAAAAGCAATCGTTGAACTACCCAGAGGAGATTGTATTTATTCTGACGGACTCGACTGCTGTTTAAGCTGGTTGGGCCAATACCAGTTATTCACACCAAGCGTTCTTCTGCACTTGCTCCTTCCAATGTATTCGTGGGCGCCCTTGCTTTCATTGTCCAACAACGGGTGCCGAGTCGAAGAATCTTTTCACCGGATGATCATCTACCCTGCGTATGACATGTCCAAACCAGCGAAATCTTTGTTTTCACTTAACTATCATTATCATTTGGTTCATGAAAGGCTTCATTCAGTCTTTCGCACATTATCGTCGATAGGAATTTATACGCGATATTGAGAAGTCTTGTCTTGCTGGACNCTTTCATTGTCCAACAACGGGTGCCGAGTCGAAGAATCTTTTCACCGGATCATCATCTACCCTGCGTACGACATATCCAAACCAGCGAAATCTTTGTTTTCACTTAACTATCATTATCATTTGGTTCATGAAAGGCTTCAGTCTTTCGCACATTATCGTCGATAGGAATTTATACGCGATATTGAGAAGTCTTGTCTTGCAGGACCATCTCCTTTCTTCTAAGACTTCAATCTACGGGAATGTATTCATCAGACCAAATTCTGTGTACCGCTGGTTCATGGATCTGGGAGCTTTCTTACGTACATCTAAAACCAACATAAAATTTAATATTTTTGAAAAACAAAAAAAAATAGTTCCAAAGAGGAAATTATTGTATTTTTGTGGTGTCTGGTGTACTGTCACATTATGGTTTAGTGGGTTATATTGGTCGAACTTTGTCATGAAGCGATAATTTATTGAGCATATGTGTAAATATGCATTACCATTAGATATACATATGTACGTCCATGTGTATGTGCTTGCAAACATAATGTTTTGCTTTTACTTAACTACAATATTTACTTACAAATATACAAATGTTGTCGTTGCAAAAAGGAAATCTAACTTTGAACTACTTTTGCGNTTGGTCGAACTTTGTCATGAAGCGATAATTTATTGAGCATATGTGTAAATGTGCATTACCATTAGATATATGTACATATGTACGTCCATGTGTATGTGCTTGCAAACATAATGTGTTGCTTTTACTTAACTACAATATTTACTTACAAATATACAAATGTTGTCGTTGCAAAAAGGAAATCTAACTTTGAACCACTTTTGCCTGTGTCTCCTAAAGTAGCGGTCAAGGTGAACTCCTTATTTAACATGGCTTGTCCTTTAGTGGTTACTAGCAGATAATTATTTAAGATGAAGTGAAAATAATGCGAAGTAAATATTGGTGTAAAAATGGAGGGCAATATGTAAGATATCACAAAGATTGTGCACAGACATGCTACAACGACTATTTCAGAAAGCCAAAATTTTACGATATTTCTTTAAACTAATATCTTACGAATTTATCAATAACTAGAGGTACTCGGCCACGCCTTTCTGTGGCTCTGCCTAATAAAATGGAAATATGAGAATCAGAGAACTTATATAATTTTATTTGCAATTCACATCTATCCGCTGTTGTTCCTTTGATTGACTTCGCTGACCTATGTACTATGTCAGGGCGAGTACTCTGTATTGCTTGAAAAGCAAACCATTTGAATAAGACATTATGAATTTACCATTAATATCTGATTATTCAACTTAAATTTACCTAACTTAGAACTTAAAACTTAGAAAATCAAAGTGAAACAGTTACGTTAGGTTTCGCCTGTCCAAATATAAGCAACATCCATTACATTTGGGGGGGTTCGAAATTAAAGACTTTGGTATCGATACCGAGTACTCATTCTGACATGGAGCTCATGGTATCGATACTCTAAAAGTATCAGGGAAAAAGTCGAACTCTNGTGCACAGACATGCTACAACGACTATTTCAGAAAGCCAAAATTTTACGATGTTTCTTTAAACTAATATCTTACGAATTTATCAATAACTAGAAGTACTCGGCCACGCCTTTCTGTGGCTCTGCCTAATAAAATGGAAATATGAGAATCAGAGAACTTATATAATTTTCTTTGCAATTCACATCTATCCTCTTCTTCTTCTTCTTATTTGGCGCTGTAACCGCCTAAGCGATTTTG
>NW_016175223.1:0-10214 GCF_001687245.7 Rhagoletis zephyria
ACTTAATTTGTTCATTTATTTATTTTTTGCCCTACTCACCATTTCTTGCAGCGTTTTTTTTTTGTATACTTTACGCGGCGCGACGACTACGACATCCCTTTGCCATAGTTATACATACATATGTATATGGGGCGTTCCATACCAAAACGGAGGGGGTTCACACTTCATGTGTTTGATTTGTTTAAAATTTTTAGGGTTGATGCATAAACATAAATTATAAATAAATATGAAATTTGAGCTTCATTAATACATTTTTAAAAACTTTACAACACAAAAACAAAAACAAATCGAAAAATAATTTTAAAAAAATATCAAAATTCTCTATGAAAAGAAATATTTTTGAATTTTTTTTCTTGGAAAATGTTTCACATAAAAATTTTTCGATAAAAAAAATTGGTTTTTGAAAATATACCATCTCAAAAAAACATTAAAAAAACACCATGGTAGCTCTGAGTATTGCGCGATAAATAAGTATAGTATTATAGGGTGCACTCTACAATAATTTGAGTTATGATTTTTTTATACCGTAGAGTACATTAGAAATTGACAAATTTTTTAAATGTTTTCTAGAATGTTTTTGAGTACACAGTTTTATAGCACATTAAAATTTAGTATAACTAAGTTCAAGTTTTAAGCGATTCCTAAACTGGCGTTAATTTTTTTAATTTTCTTTGGAAACGGTTTTGCGCATTATCTTACATAAGAAAAAAAGCAATAAGCCGTCAGCATAAAAAATCTTAAAAATCAACGGAATTTTCCAGTAGCTTAAAACTTGCAACCTATTAAAATTTAATAGGCTACAAACCTGCATACTCAAAAAAATTCTAAAAAAAATTGAAAAATTGTAAATTTGTAATGTAACCCAAATTATTGTAGAGTGCACTCCATAATACTATACTTAAATATTGCGCAGAGCTCAGAGCTACCATTGTGATTTTTTCAATTTTTTTTTTTTGAGATGACATATTTTCAAAAACTAATTTTTTTTATCAAAAAAATTGTATGCGAGAAATTTTTCAATAAAATTTTTTTAAATATTTCCTTTTATAGAAAATTGTTATGTGTGCATGTGTGATTTTTTTCATAATTTTTCCTCGCCCCGTTCTCGAGATATTTGGAAAATTATTAAATGGCATGAATAACATGAATTGTGAACCCCGTCCGTTTTGGTATGGAACGCCCCCATATACATACATACATATCTGCACCTCTACACTGCAATATTGTGCAAGTGTTCGTATGCAAGTTGTGTGTAAGTTAGTGTTTGTCTATGTTTGTGTTTGGCTATGTTTGTGTTAGCATCAAGTTTGCCCGCACAGCCTGCAGCAGTTCGTCAACGAACCTGAGCCAGTTTGGTGAGATGTGAACTCATTTGTTCAGGAAATACCGTGAGGCTATGGAAATTGGCATTCGCCGCAGTCTGCAGACGTACATATGTATGTATGTACATATGTATGCAGACGTACATATGTATGTATTTACATACGTCGAGTCCAAGTAGTTGGGACTCGTTCGAAGGTTGCACGTTGAGACGGTAGTGAAGTGCACCTTATTTTCAATGGCAATGGCAAAGGCACGCCGTTGCTACAAGTAGAGTTGTTGCTGCTGTCGCTGTCGTGTCATTTGTGGCGTAAGCGGCACAAGCGACACATGCATAGCAGCCGCATTGCATGCATATGTATGTATGTGTGAGTGCTTTTTTGTAACTGCAATGTGTTTCGTTTTCTAGTTGATTTTAATTATGGCTAATGCCATGGCATTGCCCACGTTCTATATATGTAGTCCTTTTCAAGCGCTTTAGCTCCATTGAACTCATCGAGCTTAACTCGTTTGCCAGCCAGCAATGGTTGTCATTGGAACAATTTTTTTGCTTTCATTGATTTTTATTTTATTTTCTGCTGCTGATTTGGCTGCTGTCCGTTTGGTACTTTGTTAGCTAATCTTGCAAATTAACATGTGGTGTGGCATGAACACGCGTGTTAGTTGTCTTGTTGCCTTTCAAATTGTTGTTGCAAGCTCGGTTGGTAGGTACTTCTGTTTCGCTTCAAATAGTGCGGACAGTAAGACAATTGTATGCACTTTTCATGGAATGCATGTTCGCCAATAACACCGTTAATTACTTTATTTGTTTAGCGCCACTTGATTAACTGTGCATTTGCATGTCGGAGTTGAAAGATCGCCTCAGATTTGTTGGAAAATGCGGTTACATATAATATATTTTTCATAGTATGTAACTGAATATAAAATTTGCGGGGACCACCCAATTTGAACAGGATCAGATCGCTGAAACACACGCGCCCGTTGTCTGAGTTTGGTATACCCGTGAAATTTACTAGCCTACTACAGTGCGTTTCATTCGAGTGGCAACTCTATGGGAACGGTGCCGCACAGTGTTGCAACTTCGGCAAAAATTGTAAAAATCGATGGATTAGAAAAAAATATGGCATTGGCATTACATGTAGTAGAGCACTTCAAACCATATTTTAACTAATATTTTTAAGAGATCTATTTTCGACTAGATATTTACAAAAAAAAAATATCTCATAATTAATTAATGCAGAGATTTAAACAAATTTAAGGGGTTTTATAATTTATTGAGTAGCTTTTACTACCCACTAAACCTAAGTTTTGATTAATTCATTCCTCTCGTACTAGTTAAAATGTTAATTAAATGAGTTTTGATTGTGCTTTAAAACTACAGTATTAAAACAAAAACATATCCAAACTTGTCGGTGATTTTTTCCGAGTTTTTTTACAAATAATTCTAACTTTGAATTAGGACTAATGAGAATGTGCGCTTCAAAAACATTTGGATTAGAGCTTTGATAATCCCCCAGCTAGTTTTTCTAATACCAAATTTAGGTTCAATTTAAAAAATTGCAAAACTTTGATTTACCATGCCTGAAGAGTACTCGTACTAAAGAACTAAAAAAAATTATAAGCGCAACTTGCAAACTCACATGCAAACATTTATACTTATTGTGGTAATAATGCGAGAAAATACGTATCTTATAAAATGAAATACTACCTACATTTTCAAATTAGTTATCAGAAATGAATGCATGAAATCTGAACTAAAAATTCAATAAAGTTACTTACATTCCTATGCAATGATTCTAGGTATGCTAATCCCGGAAACTAAGTGCGAATTTCGAATTAATATTTAAACGGCACTTAAGTTTAATTTTGGTTTGTTATTTAAATACCATTTAACTTTCATTGGTGGGTTTCAGATCAACTTTATTTAAATATGCCAAACAAGTGGCAACACAGTTGCTTGCTCCCTCCTAGGCATTGTAAAACGATTCTATCATTCTTGCCTGGAAATTGTTGTTGCATTTGTTTTTTTGTTTTACATATTGTACTGAACAGCTGATGTTTCTTTGGCAGGATTGATAAAACAACCTATCTATAAATCTTGGTTGTTTAGAACAAACGCAGGGTTGCATATCTCATATTTAAATAGCCAATATTGGCCATTTAAATACAGATTAAATGTATGATGTGAAAATGAATTGTTGAAGTTAATCAACCATCTCTACTTAAATAGACTATCTGAAATCGGGCCAGAGTAGGTTTTAAGTACCGGAAATAGTAGTACTAGATGATATGATTCCCAAAAATTTTAACTATATATTTTTTTTTAATAAAGCGTAGAAATAATCTGGTATAAAATTGTATTGGAATTCTTTAAGTGAAAATTGTTCATGACACATTTTTTGTAATAAGTAGTATAGATAGTCAACGTTATTGGATACGGTTAATTGTTTAGCCAAACAAGTTCAATCTTAACCTGTTAAGTGGAGTAGCAGATGTTGTTATGAACCAAACTTTTTTAGGAGCTTGAAGAGATCTTCAGCCTTATCGCATGGATTCTGATTGGAAAATGACCAGATAGAACTCCAACCAGAAACCAGAGTCTACCTGTAGCACCTAGCCAACCTGCATTCTAAAGTTTCTGCTCAAGAGTGTCTTGCTACACGCAGAAAAAAGTCAGCTAAATATATTTCTCTCGACACATGATTTGGTAACTATAACCAAACCATCTTATGAAAGAAGCGTATTAGCTGAAGTAACTAAACTATTTTTCTCAGTGTAGCTCATGGGCCAAGCAGTTACCAGCGATATCGCTGTGGCCTCGAAATCAAATAAACTTCAAAGCAAGTGCGATCTAAAGCATTAAATTTAAGCATTCACTGACCGTTATCGTCCATAGCATTAAAGAACCGAGGGCACTGATTTGCTGCCAAGCTGCGAGTACAAAAATGTATCCTAACTTTCCTGAATTTGTAAGCATGCAATTACCCGCTTCTTTGTACAGCCAGGAAACGATTTCATTGATCTAAATATGTGTTTTGAGTTGGATAGATATTTCCTTGCATAAAACACCGCCATTTACCTCCTCTCCAGCTTCGAGCCTTCCCTAAATTAGTTCACAGCGCCATGTTTTCATATACTCTTTCTTGCTTGAAGGAATGTGGATAGTGCTGACTAGGACTCAACTTTGGTGTGTAGTGGGTTTCCTACCCGACAGCCGCTTTTTTTCCAAAGTCTCCAGCAAATCACTGACGACAACGACGATGAGAGAACTCCCTCTGGTGGAGTACCGCTACTCACACTTCCCGGGATGGACGCGCTAATCCACTCTGCCACAAAGCATGCTATAAACAGGCCTGATCCTTCAGTCTCTACATCTAATTTATTTAGGGACCTTTCGTTCTCCTCAGTTAATACCATATTGGTAGTTTACCTAAGCAGCTTTTTCTACCAACTCGTACCACAAACATCATATTGAAATGATTCTAATTTTAGAAAAAGAAAATAGCATTCGATTTACCAGACTTTCATATAATTTCATTAAATTATCCCGAAACTACGGGATTAACAATTACCGCTACTATCACCAACCCAAGTGCATACACCCGTACGTACTCGTATATATGTATTGATATACCTATGCATGTACGTATCAATAGAATTCTATTTGTATGCAGCGTTGAACCGTAAAAACGAGCAAAAGTGAAAAATATGAATAATGCTCGTAAACGAAATGGGTTTGACAATAGCCAAAAGTGGCTTGACTCTTAACATCACCGGCAGCCTTTGCAATGATGATGATGGCAACAACAACCACAACAATGCCGTTGCAAATAAGCTTCATCAATTGAAAAAGCGCACCATGCAATACGCAGACTGGAAGGTTTTATGCAATGCAGATGAGCTGAAACTGATTGGCTGCAGCATAATAACTTTTACTTGCCAATATTTATTAGTTTTCGTTTTCATTTTGTTTTTTTTTTGTCATTTTGGCTTCCTTTATTTCGTTGCATTTCTGTCATTCTAAAGGTTTCATGAATATTTAAAATTGTGAGAAAGCTTTGCACTTTCTAAGACCCAGACGAGGAAGGAAAAAGGTAGTTAAAATAAATACGATGTAAAGATAGACATTTTCTTAAGGCTAGGATGGTGATCTACTACTTAAAGAGTAAATTTTGTTAGAGAAAGCTTTTTAAGTATTTCGGATAAATGGCAAAAGGAAAAATGTGACCGATTTTTTAATGGGCATTAGTTGGCATACTTACAACTATAATAATAATTATCCACCTGGATTTACCAGAAAACGATTTTTGTTCTTTTGAAACGAATTTTCGCCCTCCCTTTTCAAGTTTGGTTTGGAGACAAACCGGTTTCGGAGTTGTGCCATCTTCAGTCTCATTTTTCGTGCTGATCTTACTGACATATGCTTACTGCTTTTTAAAGCCTTTTCGCCAGGTTTGGTAGGTTAAGGATGAGGCTGCGCGGTAAACTGAAAAATATTTGTGGTATTTCGAAACGAGAAAAGCTTGGGTAAGGAAAAGGAGTACAAGGTAAGAAACGCCGGATAACTCAATTAGGATGCCTCAATTAGCCTTCACTGGAAGGAAGTAGTTATTTGGCACGAGTACGTTGATTTCTGCCGTTTCCTACTGTAGATCATGAACTTGGCACAACGGACGCTTTCTGAAGGTGCATACCTACGGAGCTTTTTTGCATACCAGTGATAACACCGAAAAATTATAAAATAAGGTCTAACTGGGTGAAAGGCCACATACTAAAGGCAAAGTTTTCTTCTATACACCGTTATTTGAAAAAAAAACATCCTCCCACTGCACTTCTAGTCGCAACGAGGGAGATAAGTTAATGGAGCTTTAAAGCTATCTCTATACATTTTAATTCTTACATTGTTTTGGCAAAGAAGTCGCCGATCGAACAACTATGAAGTAAATAGTCTGCGAACCTAATCTAGTTTGAGTTTCACTTTTTCTTGTCGGTCTGGGTCGAGACCGAAAAACTTCGCCCATTTCCTCTCTTCTTTTTGTGGTTTCGCCACTGGTTCATCCGGAGGACTGGCAGGTCTTTCTGCATTAGTCTTTTTATTCTTGGCGCCCTTGTTGGCGTTGTCCACCCATCGCCACCAAGACGAAAGATCTTTTCACCAAAGCGTCATTATCCATACACACGATTTGTGCAATCGTTGTATTTTTATTAGCTTAAATATGTCCATGCCATTGTTAAGCTCGTACAGTTTGTCACTATATTTTCTTCAGTACCCATCGCAATAGATCTATTGTTCTAGATTTCTACTCTCGAAAGACCTAAAGACTTCACATCTTTGCTCTGACATGACGAAGGATTTGTAGAGCGTAAGGTTTTCGTCGGGCAGGACTCTGCTTTTCAATTTGAAAAATTGATGTCAATAGGCTTAAAAAAGGATAATATTTTGAAAAGGGTTGCCACCTGTTTGAAAAGTCAAATATAAATTAATTATACGCAAGCTTTCTATAGAATTAAAATATGGTTGTCTAACGAAATATTGTTAAGAAAGCTTTAGTTTGAAAGTTTTGAATAATATTTAAGTGTTTTACAAGGATTTCCACCTTTTTTTAATTAAATTCAGTTATTTTAAATTAAATGTTACAGTAAAGGGCACACAATGGTTCTGGCGGCTGATTTCTCGGTGGTGATGTGAGATTTACCCCTGCACAGCTCAACCCTGGTGTCTCCGAATGAAGCTTTAACGCATAATAATACTGGCAAATCACATCCATTGGGCACACTAGAGTTCATGGATTATGCCCAATGGTGCAACAGGTCGATTTAATCTGACATTAACGGCACCTTTTCTAGCTTGGCTGTTATTCGTAATGACTCCAGCGCCACCTGGCAGCAATTTTTGCCAATAGTATTACCTTTACCGTTACCAATTTTTAATAATACCCGAACTTCATAGTTAAGAAAAGCCTTTTCACCAGTTACTAATAATTCTTCCTTTTAAAAATTTCGCACTGCCAATGCCAGCTATATATCCCTACTAATACATACTTTTCATTCATTCGCTTCATTCTCATTTTCGTCAACCGAGTGATTTTCCTTTCACAATTTATTTCAATGAAATTAAATCGACGGGAGCCGGAATGGCTTCAATGCGACAAAGACCGCAGCTCACAAAATAAAAAAAAAATAAAATCAGGCACATACATACAAACAAAACAGCAGCTGAGGTAAGGAATCAGACTCGAATTCAGAGCCAAATCGAATTGAACTGAAATCGAATTGAATTGTGTTTGTGCATTGAATGAAATCATAATGCCATGATGCACTTTCAACGCGCTTACCGCCAGCAGCGAGAGTGCCTATGACCCAACAACAACAACAACAACACCACAGAGGCACTCACACAAATTCATCTACACATCAATTGGCTTAGCGAATCTTGCATAGCGGAGCAGTCGAAGTAGCTCTTTGGCTCAAAACTGTATATAGGATATGGCAATTTTCATGGACAAAAAAATTCAAAATTGAAATGAAAAGCCACGAACGCTGCTGTGTTTGTATGTACTGACTATTTGCCCCCGCTATGCCATTTTGTGCGCAGGATTCATAAACTTTTTCCTTTGCCAAAGCATACTTGCACAAAGTACTACATCATGGCCTGTATGGATGGCAAAATCGGCTGTGATGACGTTGGCGTTGGCATTTCATTTTATATTCGATCGCATTATTGGTACTGTACTGTTACAGCCACTTCACTCACTCCTCATGTGCTGCACTGCCAGTGCAGCTAGTATGACTATAACTACATAGTTTGAGCTAGCTTTGTACTAGGTGGCTTAATGTTGCCTTTGCGCCCAAAATTTTGGCCTGGTAAAATTCATTTCATTTCATTTTCATTTGGCAACTACTCGAATACTCACAAACACACTTACTCAGACACTTATGTGGAAATTTGCATTCGTATTTAATTTTTTATTTTTATTTTTTTGCTGCCACTACTTTGCATGCTGTGCTTTTGTAGCGGCAGTGCAGTACAGTGAATTGCAAGTGTTCCACTCTTCTATGCAACTCCACATAGGAAGTATGTTGTCGTCGACAGGTCAACCGGGATGTCGCAGCGTTTTGTTTCAAAATCACATAGATTTTATAAATGTTGGCCTGGCGTTATTATTTTTGTGTGCTATGGCGCTTTGTTTTGGCTGGATATCTTAAACGGCCGTTTTGGCAGCAGCAGCAGTTTTGCCGATAGTTGGCTGTGAAAGTTTTGCCACTGCAGTGCACTGCAGGTGTGTGCTGCGCCACCATCACTCTGGGAGTGCAACGGACAACTGGTGTTGCAAGTGTCAGAGATCAAAAATTGATACTAAATAAGTTTTAAATGTGTTTTTTTTTAACGAATATGCTTTTTCCATAAATGGAAGTTTCGTGTGGCCCGAAAATATGGAATATTTTATGTTTGAATGGGTGTATTTGTATTAAGATACGCATACTTGCATACATACATACAGTGGTCAGAATAATTATTCGAAAATATTTTTTCTAATAATTTTTTTTCGTTAATTTTTCACGAAAAAAAACATAAAGATTCAATTTTCAAACTTGAAATCATAAAATATTTTTATCAAAATTTCAAAAATTTCTGTTCAGAATTTTCAGAAAATTTTTTAATATGCCTTTTTGTAGTAAAGTACAATAAAATGTTTCAATTCGCTAAAAATTCCCGTGGGGTTAAAGATTTTTTTCTCATTGGTGTTGAACGTTTTCTTCCGTACGAAAATACATTTTTTTTTTTCATGCATCATATGGAAGAAAATGCGCAACACAATTGAGAAAAAAATCTGTTAATTCAACGGCGATTTATAGCGATTTTAAACTTGCACTTTATTATACTTAAGTTGAAGGAGCTACAAAACTGCATTCTAATTTTTTTTTTTTAAATTTTAAATTTCGAATTTTTGACGAAATTTTTGGAATGTTCACTAATTTTGTGAAAAGTTTATTATTATGGTGTAATTATTTTGACCACTGTAGTTAAAAATATATCTTTATTTGCATACAGTGGCCGTCATAGAAATTGAGATACCTATAAGGAAGTATGTACTAGTTTTTAAAGTTAGCCTTATTGTTTGTATGAAAATTTGCAATTGCATCTGTGTTAAGCTGTACACACCTCTGGATAGATGGACCTTTATAAAGCTAATCGAGCGCTGGACGACGAAAGCTCCGAAAATACTTCTGACCGCGCGGCCAAAAGTGCTTCTCCAGTTGGTAAGTGTAAACTCTCGTTTCTGGCAATAGTCCTGTCTCAATAAGAACCCATGCGGTACGACTGAATATCATTTCGGAGCCTTATTTCAGTAGCTAATTTTTTCGGATGATGAGGGGAAATCATTTCAGCATTTCCTTCACAACTGCTTCGTTTTTCATCAACACTCTCGAGAAATTCACCGAAGTGGACATCAGCTGCCTGCGGTACTTTAACTTGGCACCCAGCACTTTTCCTAACCACCTCACTGTATTGTAGAAAAATCTTTTAAGTACTAGCACAATGGACTATTCTTAGCTAACCCAACCTAATATTAGTTGATAGCTGCACTGCCTCAGAGGTAATCTCGTTGAAATTTCGAAATCTTTGCCCGAAAATTTTCAGAGCTTGTTCATATGAAGGGGATTTGTTAATCGAAAGATGCTGTAGTAGTTCAGTAGTGGGTTAAAAAAAAATATTTTCTCTTGCCTCTAACTAACTAACTAAGCCACCAAACTCAAATTATTTTCAAAAATAAAAAATAAAAAATTAGCCAGACAAATTCATGCCAACTTATTCGCCCACCACTGTTAACTTGCACCATACGTTTGCGTGCGCAATCAACATAAAATCCCCGTTTATTGCATTTTCATGC
>NW_016175224.1:0-10214 GCF_001687245.7 Rhagoletis zephyria
CAAGCGCTCATAGAAGAGATCCTTGGATGCCACATCCTTCTCTTCCGTCAGGGCATGGGCGCAGATGAGCGAGATANGCCATGCAACTGTAACTGCATACCCAGCGCAACGACTATACCCCATTGCAATCCATTGCTGTTCGTAAACACTTCTCAGAAATATCTAAACACAATAATTTTGAAGGCCAAGTTAGCGTTAAAAACGTATAAATTGTTACTGCAACTGATTGTTATTCATTACACGCCGTAAATTGATAGTTTGTAAATTTTGTTGTACCTAATGTGACCAAGAACATTTTTCTGCAAACATTTACGAAGCTGCCATGACTATCTATGGGGAGTTTGAACGATCGCCTATTTGTTCTTTCTTCCGTGTTGAATTTTTCGTCGCTACTTTCCGCTAATTGCCTTTGTTTTTCGTCCAATTAATCAGAGAACTCCATCACGTGTGTTCCCTTTTTTCCAATAAATACCATGAGCGTACTGTCTTTCCTCCATATTCAAGCGAATTTGGCATTCTAAAGGACATTTTTTACCACAACCCTCACGGACTGTCCTAGCTAAAACTAGCCTACCTTTACCAGATACACCATTGTTGCGAGCTTTTTTAGCCACAACATTAATATGAGAACAGATGTAATTTTTTCGTTTCCGAACACTAATTCTCGATTTTGTAGTTACAGTGTGCTTAACGCGTACATTTTTTTTGTTTTAAAGGCTTACAGTTTCCGCACTTCCATTCGATTTGGCGCGAGTACGTACGATTTTTCCTTCATTCGGAATAATAACTATGCTTTCTTTTAGCTGTTTTAGGGCCTCAGTAAATGTTGTACTTTCTATGTTCATGATTTCTTCAAAATGAAAAATATGTTAATATTATGAAACGCGTGTTTTTTCGAGTGTTAATCTTTCCAATATAAATTTTATTCTGAGTTTTTATTTTTTTTTTGAAAGAATAAAAAAAATTCCATGCTTATTCTTTTGTTATGAATACAGTGGTTCTTCCATAAAGTATGTACTTCGGTAACATAGACATGGTGATGGAAAATGTAGCTTTCCGAATCTCGTCAACCGACAATTTTCAAAATTCGCAATAACTCGAAAATAACAATCAACCTGAAAAAACGGATAGTATATCGGAGGCCGCTGTGGTGCAGTGGTTAGCGGTGCGTGCTACCATTCAGCAGGGCCTGGTTTCAAGCCCGGTTTTCGACCAATGCCAAAAAATAAGACATAAACAAGATTCTGAAAAACAGCTTCTCATAAAAATACAATCGCCGTACGGAGTCGGCATAAAACCGTAGCTCTTTCCTCTTTTGTGTCACAACATCAAGGCGCGCGCCACAAATCGGGGGAAAAGCTCGGGCAAACACTAGCATACATATGTGTAAGCGCCCATTTATTATTATTATTATATCAGAAATCAGCGTTCTAAGTATGTATACCCCAAAAATATCCGCAAATTATTTTGTCCACCTAGCTTGTTCTGCACGGCACACTAATTAATTAACGGCACTACATTAACTGAAACACACCATAATTTTTTTTGGAAACACAACGAACGTTGTTGTATATAATATCTGTATTCGCATGGAACACGGAAGGCTGGCTTTAGTATAAGCCAGCATTCGCAGCATACGATTGCGAATGACTCACTGGCGCCGAACACAGATATATATGTACATATATTTCACTGGCTAAAAATCTTCGTATGTGTATGTAGTTTAAAAAAAAAACCGCCTTTTGAAAAAATTCAATAAAGCGGCGCAACTACTAGTCAAGCCCTTTCATTTGATATCCATATTTAGGGTAAAGAAAATATTTAATCGGGCATTTTGTGATGGCGGCCATCTTAAATTTGGAATTTTTTCTTTGTGTACTGTTTCTACAGTATTGCCGCGAATCATTTTTAGTGGTTGCCAAATTCCTTTAAGAAAAGGGCTAAAAAAGAGCTAAAAAAAGGCGTTGTGGCTAAAAATGGTAGCCGAAATTTTTTACTTACATGTACATATATAAGTATACACGCAAACATTTTCAATAAGTAATGGTATAGAAAATCAAAGAACTCTGGAAAAAATCTAATATTTTATCCAACCAAAAACCTTTTTGTATAAAAGTGATTGTACCCAAGACCGATAGAATACAAGATTGCGCTGATGTATATGTTTTGCATATGTATATGTACATGGGCGTAGCCAGAACGAAATTTAAAAAAATCAAAACCAATAACTTACTTACTAAAAAATTATTTATTATAGCTTAAAATTATTGTAACCTAAATATGTTGAATAAACACTGAACACTGTGTGGCTGATAAGGTTATAGATCTATTCTCTTCTTATTCTTCTTCTTATTTGGCGCTGTAACCGCCAAAGCGATTTTGGCCAACTGACGCCAATTGGAAATGCCAAGTGAAGCCAGAATACTTTCAGAGGTGAGGCGTCGGTGTCCATTCGAACGACATGGTCAAGCCAGTTGAGCCGCTGTATTTTAATATACCAGCACGGGCATGATGAGTGACTTATATCGTGGTTTTCGTACTTCGAGAGAGGACTTTACTCCGGAATTGCCTACTTAGTCCAAAGCAGTACTTGTTGGCAAGAGCGATTCTGCGTTGGATTTCCATGCTGACATTATTATAGGTGTTAATGCTGGTTCCCAAGTAAATGAAATTCTCTACTTTCTCGACATCATAACTGTCAAAAGTGACGTCGGCCAAGGCGCGAATGTGCTTATTGTTTGTTTGACGACAGGAGATACTTCGTCTTGTCCTCGTTTACCACCAGACCCATTCGCTTTGCTTCCTTGTCCAACTTGGAAAAGCCAGAACAGACTTCGCGGTTTTTCTTACCGATGATGTCAGTGTCATCGGCATAAGCCAGCAATTGTACGCTCTTGTAGTAAATTGTTCCTGAGCGGTTCAGTTCTGCAGATCTTATTATCTTCTCCAACATCAGATTAAAGAAGTCACATGAAAGAGAGTCGTCCTGTCTGAAACCCCGTCTGGTGGCGAACGGCAACAGAGCAGAGCTGGTGGTATTGCTCAACGTAATTTTTCACAGCCGTATGAGTTTTGAGGGGATGCCAAATTCAGACATAGCGGCATACACGAAACTCCTTTTAGTGCTGTCGAAAGCGGCTTTAAAGTCGACAAATAGGTGGTGAGTGTCGATCCTTTTCTCGCGAGTCTTTTCCAAGATCTGGCGTTTTGTGAATACCTGGTCTATGGTAGACAACTAATTCGATACGCCACACTGATAAGGCCCAATCAGTTCATTGACGGTGGGCTTCAGTCTTTCACACAATACGCTCGATAAGACCTTGTAACCTATGCTTAGNGGATTGGGCAGAGCGCACTTGAATTCCAGTCGTCGGGCATGCACCTTATTACCTCCTTGCCATCGTAATTAAATAGCTCAGCTGACAGGCCGTCAGCTCAAGCAACTTTGGCACTTTTCGTCATAGTCAGGCGCTGGGATATCGACTCCATCGCCATCGACTGGGACCTTGGGTTCGTCTTCTCCACTTCTTTCAGTGCATCTGCCATTCAAAAAGGTCGAAAAGTGTTCCCTCCATAATATGAGTACGTTCTGGACAACGGTCACTAGGTCGCCATGGTTGTTCCTACAAGAGTCTTGAAACCTTCCGTAAGTCGCTGAACTCTCTGCTAAAAATTTCGGGTGTTTTTTCTGTCGGCCAGAATTTCAAGCATTTTCTCACACTCCTCATCGTACCAGTAATGAGCGGGAAATGTGGTTCCACTGATCGCGCAAGTCGGTTTGTTGAATAGTGTTCTCTCACAGCAGCTGTGAGGGTCGAGCGCCGAATCCATTGGCCGTCTGTTTTGATTGCAGCTTTTCGACGTTGAACTTTCCTTGCATTGTTGGGGGCCCTTGTTTTGCTCCGAGGTTGGGTGCATCAATATAGTAGTGCGAGTCGATGTTTGGCCCTCGGAGTGTACGTATGTACATCTAAAATATGGAAGCATGCCTTGCGTCTGACACAACATGCTCGATTTGGTTTCCCGTTTTTAGATGTGGAGACATCCATGTAGCTTGATGGATCTTTTTATGCTAGAACCCAGTGATACATACTGCCAAGTTTCGGGCCCCGGCGAAGTCGATCACCCTCAGCTAATATGTACGCTCTAAGTTAAGAGAGCCTTGGAAGCCTCGTCCCTCTCTTCCATCGGGGCATTGGCACATATGAATAATATGTTGAAGAACCTTGGTTTGATGCGGATTGTGGCTAGACTTTCGTCCACTAGAGTGAACGCCGGTCTCTCTCCCACCACAAATCCAACACCGAATTGCACTCCTTTACGTGGCAACTGTAGTAGACGTCGCAAGGCTCCACGCTTACCTTCCTCGCCCCGTCCATCGCATTTCGTGGATGGCGGTGATGTCAGCCTTTATTTTCCCTAGGACATCAACCAGCCGGGCAGAGGCACCATCCCGATTAAGGGTTCGGATATTCCAAGTGCATACCCTAAAATCATAGTCCTTCCTATGTTTGCCGTGATCGTCATCAAAAGAAAGGGGTATCATCCGAGGCATGTGTTTTTTTTCATTGGGCAGGGTTTTAACGTGGCGGGACCCAAACCCAGCGCACGCGGGCCACTCCCAGTTGAATGGCAGTCAAAAGCTTTGCAGTACTGGGAAATGTACAAAACATAGTGGTCAAAAGCGAATATCTCAACTAAACCCTGATGTATTTTTTAAATTCATAGCTCTACATACCTGTAAACCAGACGTTATTCAAAATAAAAAATGTAAAAAAAATAAACTTTTTTCCGTATACTCTGTAATATTCCTCCGCAATTTTGTAAGGTAAACTAATATTTTATAATCATTGCTTTGCAGCGAAATATCTTCTCTTAAATTATATACATAGCTAATGCGGACGTATTTNGGTCGAAAAGTGTTCCCTCCATAATCTAAGTACGTCCTGGACATCGGTCACTAGGTCGCCAAGGTTGTTCCTACAAGAGTCTTGAAACCTTCCGTAAGTCGCCCAACTCTCTACTAAAAATTTCGGGTGTTTTTTCTGTCGGCCAGAATTTCAAGCATTTTCTCACACTCCTCATCGTACCAGTAATGAGCGGGAAATGTGGTTCCACTGATCGCGCAAGTCGGTTTGTTGAATAGTGTTCTCTCACAGCAGCTGTGAGGGTCGAGCGCCGAATCCATTGGCCGTCTGTTTTGATTGCAGCTTTTCGACGTTGAACTTTCCTTGCATTGTTGGGGGCCCTTGTTTTGCTCCGAGGTTGGGTGCATCAATATAGTAGTGCGAGTCGATGTTTGGCCCTCGGAGTGTACGTATGTACATCTAAAATATGGAAGTATGCCTTGCGTCTGACACAACATGCTCGATTTGGTTTCCCGTTTTTAGATGTGGAGACATCCATGTAGCTTGATGGATCTTTTTATGCTAGAACCCAGTGATACATACTGCCAAGTTTCGGGCCCCGGCGAAGTCGATCACCCTCAGCTAATATGTACGCTCTAAGTTAAGAGAGCCTTGGAAGCCTCGTCCCTCTCTTCCATCGGGGCATTGGCACATATGAATAATATGTTGAAGAACCTTGGTTTGATGCGGATTGTGGCTAGACTTTCGTCCACTAGAGTGAACGTCGGTCACTCTCCCACCACAAATCCAACACCGAATTGCACTCCTTTACGTGGCAACTGTAGTAGACGTCGCAAGGCTCCACGTTTACCTTCCTCGCCCGTCCATCGCATTTCGTGGATGGCGGTGATGTCAGCCTTTATTTTCCCTAGGACATCAACCAGCCGGGAAGAGGCACCATCCCGATTAAGAGTTCGGATATTCCAAGTGCATACCCTAAAATCATAGTCCTTCTTATGTTTGCCGTGATCGTCATTAAAAGAAAGGGGTATCATCCGAGGCATGTGTTGTTTTTCATTGGGCAGGGTTTTAACGTGGCGGGACCCAAACCCAGCGCACGCGGGCCACTCCCAGTTGAATGGCAGTCAAAAGCTTTGCAGTACTGGGAAATGTACAAAACATAGTGGTCAAAAGCGAATATCTCAACTAAACCCTGATGTATTTTTTAAATTCATAGCTCTACATACCTGTAAACCAGACGTTATTCAAAATAAAAAATGTAAAAAAAATAAACTTTTTTCCGTATACTCTGTAATATTCCTCCGCAATTTTGTAAGGTAAACTAATATTTTATAATCATTGCTTTGCAGCGAAATATCTTCTCTTAAATTATATACATAGCTAATGCGGACGTATTTAACATTTTGAGTATGCAGGTTTTTTATGCTGGTATATTCATTTATGCTAAATATATGTATTACTTGATTTTGTTTTGTCACACTTAAGAAGTAAACGTCTTGGCTGTTCACCCAACCGGTCTATTGTTTTATCAATAATCTCAGATTGGTTCTGTGATACAAAACTTTCGGATTACGCTTAGAGAAGACACAAACCTAAAGACAAAGTAATAAACAATTGAACTATTTTTGCTCATTGTCGACTGCAGCCAGGTTTTTACCCTTTTCATATGGAAGTGCTTTGAAGTTAGAGAGAATAACTTGATACAGAACCGGATGATCCACATATCCACTTTTTAAATCAATTTACTAATTATTTTGTTAGCGTTGGGAGTATAATTTGTTATACAGTAAATATATAGGAAACACCTTGAAAGTTAGGGGGCCGAAATTATCAAGCAAGCATTTAGTGGTACTATTTTGAATATCTAGGCAAAAATTTGGAAGTTAGGGGGGCCGGGCTACCTACGCTACATATAATATGTAGATATATTTCACAAAGACAATACACAAAATCTCCTATGACGCCATATTTCTGTCAAAATTTTCAAGAGAGAGTTAGCGGTATCATAATCAGCGTCACCTTCGGTATTCGTTTCATCATGGATTGTACCATCAGATTCCAAGCGTATAACTTACCAGCATGCTGGTACAATATTTATTGCTTTACAAATGAGGTCGAGGAAAGATCGAAATAATTAGAGCCGAAATTTCATAATTTTTCTACCATTTTGTTAAATGTTTGGGGTATTCACAACGGTGTCGTAAGTGTCGTATTTTTGTATGTCGGAAAATCATTTGCTTTCCCCTTTCCAGTCAGGCTTTAGAGCTGGGCATGGATGTCCTACCGCAATGGTTAAAATTTTAGACAACTTACGAATTTCTTATGAGAAAGGTGAATTGTCCCTACTGTGTTTACTAGACTTCTCCAAAGCATTTGGCTCCGTTGATCATACATTGTTCTGCTCAATGCTCACTTACTACTTCGGCTTTGGCAAAAATGCACTGTCCCTCATGAAAAGTTATTTATCAGGCAGAACCCAGCGTGTGAAGATTGGCTCAGTATCCTCAAAGACAAAGTCTGTGATCTGTGGCGTTCCCCAAGGGTCCATTTTGGGTCCGTTGCAATTTAGCACTTTCATCAATGATATTTTCTTGACTTTCCGATATGTAAATGCTCATGCATATGCAGATGATCTCCAGATATAATTATCTGGTCCATTCCAGGATGTAATTGGAACTACTGCAAACCTAAATCAGGACTTGTCTTCTGTTTCGCGATGAGCCACTCAAAACGGCCTCTGTCTTAACCCGGTGAAGTCGTATGTTCTACCTGTCTACAAGAAGAAAGTCAGTTTTAGCTACATTCCACCGGTTTGTCTCGGTACGACTTCTCTTGTATTAGTCGAAAAAATAACCAATCTGGGTTTTGTTATTAATTCTAACCTCACCTGTGTCGATCACATTTACTCCGTCGTGGGCAAAGTATATTGTACTCTAAGAAATTTTAAGGCAATCTGCACCATTTACTCCAACTCTTATCAAACAAAAGCTTGCGCGTCAATTAATTTTGCCATTATTACCTATTCTGAGTTGGTATACAGCAAGCTCGCCTCCAGGTCTTATTTAATACTTATTGATACCTTATTTAATAATGTTACGCGCTATGTCTATGGAATACGGAAATTTGATCCGCCTGGAGGTCTAGTTTACTAGGATGTAAAATTCCTGATTATTTAAAAGCCAGAAACTGTATTTTTCTTTTTAAACTGTTGAGTTCAAAAGAACCATATTACCTTTATAAAAAACAGATTTTTCCAAAATCTGAGCGATCTTATGATCTAATTGTGCCTGTCTTCAAACTAATCAGCTCCACAAGACTGTTTTTCATCAATGCTATTAGAATTTGGAACTCTATACCCGCTACCATTAGGAGCAAAATCAACAGAAGCAACTTCAAAAATACTCTATAATTATTTCTCTAAAAATTGATGAACCATTTACGTATTTGCAATAATATATAATTAAGTGATTTTTTGAGCTTTGTTAACATACCAAAATGTTTGTATATATGTTATAAGTTTTATGTATCCGTATTATCTCTGTTTAATTGAATGTGTCACATGCGTTTGTATATATTTTAGAATTTTAATTTGCAATATATAAATATATATATATATATAAGTATTAATTTACTTTTATCATTGTTGTACTATAAAAGATTGAATCTTATTGTACTAATGCCTGAACCGAAATAAATGAAATATCTTCTGTTATACGCTTACATAGTTGTAACACAATAACAACAAAGTAGCATGACCATCCGGCGTATATTTATTTAATACATTTTGATGAACTGGACGTTCTGCGCATTCAGCAATTCTAGCGTGGGAACGATCGCAAACAGTTGAAACTGTAACACTATGCGACAGTCAAAATCGGGATGGGATGAAACCAACGGGAAATGTTATATCGGTCAAAAACAAGTTATACGTGTCCCGGCGTTTCGCTGGGTCACGTCTAGGAATCGAGATATATATATAACTATCATATAGGGGAAAATATCACCGGCGTTTCGCTGGGTCACGTCTAGGAATCGAGATATATATATAACTATCATATAGGGGAAAATATCACCGGCGTTTCGCTGGGTCACGTCTAGGAATCGAGATATATATATAACTATCATATAGGGGTGGCGTGGAAAAAAGTTTTGAGTAGCTTCTCCCTTTCCGCTGCATTGAGCGCGTTGTTGGTCGAGATCTACACGTCGTACGTAAATATATAAATAATGCGTTTATTGGAAATTTTTCCTCTACAACTTTGCCATTTAAATGTGCCACTTATTTCAAATAGAAATTTGCTAAACAAAAAATTGATTGGCTCATGAAAATTGTAGGGAAATGCGAGAAATGCAAAATTCGCGCGCAAATCGTAAAAAAATATAAAATACAAGATGGCGGACATTTCCCATATCGCAATTGGTGGAAAATTTTTCATTTTGTGTTCACCTAAACAGGAGACACCTAACTGCGCCAAAAATTTCTTCCCGGATTTTTTTTAATCTCACGTCGATTTTCGTCTAAAGTGATTCTATAACTTCTACCGCTTCGACTTTGTTGCTTTTTCCATTTTTCCTAATAAAATAATCCTGGGACAAAGCTCAATAAAAATATTAAAATTAAATGTTAATAAGTCACAATAACATTGAGAAAAAATATTTCATTTTATTTTTATATAGCTGTTTGTTTTGCACTAATCTACTTTTTGGGGTAAACTGTGCTTTAAATTTAGGAATATAAAGTGTCGGTTATTCCTTCATTTTCTAAAACCGTTATTCTTAAAAATAATTTATATTTGTTACGTATAATGGGTATTTCTGTGTTACTTATATTTAAAAATCTAAGCCGTGCGACAAAATGAGAAAAACGGTGACACATATATTGAATGCTTATTTGCGAATAACTCAGCGTTAAATTGTATAAAATGTATTGAAATGTAATACATAGAATATATATCGTCGTTTAAAGTACAAAACCGCGTTACTGACATTGGCTGCCAAAAATTGGATTTGCTCACACAAGCTCTTGGCTCAATCCTTATCCATTCGTCCTTACATATACTAGCCAGGAATGCGATTTGTTTATAAAAAAGAGAACCATTTTGAAATATGAGTGTTCTTACGCTCTAGAAAATAAATTCTACAACTTCACATACGCGGTTTTGCATTTTGCTGATATGCGGTTTTGCATTTTGTTGATACGCGGTTTTGCACTTTAAACGACTATATCATAATACAAAAAAAGAAGGTAGTTTCACTTTCAAACTGTGCTTATGACGTTTATGCTTTTCGTAAATTGCCCAAGTAGGACTGCCACCTAAACAAATTATTGTTTTGGAAACCCTATCT
>NW_016175225.1:0-4493 GCF_001687245.7 Rhagoletis zephyria
TCGCAGGGGTACATCCAATAGTTAACAGTTATTTAAATCGCATAATAACTTTCCCAATGATGAAGTGGTTGGCATGAAATAAAGAACTTGAAAAAAAAACTAATATACATATACATATATGTATGTTTAAGTATAAATGTTTGCATCGTTTATTCTAAATCGCATAGATTTAGTAAGTAACAAGAAACTATGCAAAAACATTCGCAAATTTGCAAAAGCTGCTAGTCACACATTGGCAAAGATAACAAAGATTAAAAAAGAAGCATACAATAAGCATGGCTGTTTAAAACTAAAGAATCGAAGAATAGGGAAAAACGTTGTAAGAAATACATAAATAAGAACCTAGCAAATATTTCGCAGAAATTTTTGAGCTATACATGAAGAAAACAAGAGGAGCGAGTAAATGCCGGAACATTTTGCAAATACATATGAATGCGTATACACAGTAATCAATACATATACATACATACATGTACACACAAACATATTTCTATGTGTGAATATATGTATGGATATACTTGCCATATCATAAAGTATATAAAATATTATATCGCCATCACCCGCTTCTCTGAGTGTATGAAATTTCGGCGTGCTTCATTAGGTGTAATTTATTTCATTAAAACCCAACATACTTAAACTATGCCAAGGACGGGAGTTTTAAAATTTTTCCAAACCTCTCTATTGTGATACTTTTTCAAATAACTTATCCCCTGAATTCAATTTGAAATGTAAAAGCGGTGACAACCCCTTACATGTAATTAAAAATGAAACCCTTTCGAAACCATTTCGATTGATACCCCTATTGCAATACTTCATTGATTATTTTTAATTTAATCTTTTAAACAGTAGGCAACCTTTTGAAACCGCTTTCGTCTGACACTCACATTGTGATACATACATATGTATTCATATTACCTAATTCCTATTACTCAAGTTGAATTTAAATTTTCAAATATAGTATGTGGAAGCCCTGCTATACATATGTAGTTTAGAAATAAAGCCAAAACTCTTTCGATCAATACCTACATATATGTATTGTAATAACTCGTTTAACTTTTAATATAGTTGTATTTGAAATTAGGTTTAAAACAGGTGGTAACCCTCTTAAAATACCTCAGAAATTCTACACGTTCAAGCTGAACATTTCTAAACACTCTTATGTTTGATACTTTAATTTGAGTATAATTAATTTATTTTGGCTATTAAAACAGGTGGCAACACTCCCCAAAATATTTTCAAACGAAAACCCTTTTAAAACCCCTTTGGCCTGACATCCATATTATGATACATATTTCAATTACCTAATTCCCTTAATTCAAGTAGAATTTGATTTTTCAAAAAGTTGGCAACCCTCATTCATGTAGTTTAGAACTAAAACCCTTTTCATTATATTTTAAATCGGGTGGCAACCCTTGTAAAACACCCTCATAATATTCTAAATGTTCAGTGTGAAGGTTTCTTAAAAATTTTTTGTTTGACACCCATATTGCACTATTCAGATAGCTTGTGAATAATTAACTTAAATTTGACCTGTAAAATAGGTGGCAACCCGTTTAAAAGTATTTTCAAACAACATACAACTTGTTTAATCCTTTATATATCTCCATAGAAATTTTCTGTACTTTATCAGAAATATTTCCTGCGATATGCAGCATCGAAAATTCGGTTTGTGCAAACGGTGCCACGCCCCCTGTCTAATCGAGATTGAATCCACCTATATTTGAAGCTGGGTTAAATGACACTAGTATACAAAATTTCATGATGATCGGCTTAGTAGTTAAAGCGTGAAAGCGTAACAAACAAACTCTCTCGGATTTATAATATTAGTAAGGATAGTAAGGATGGAATTTCAATATCAATACAAAGGGCAGCATTTTTTTTCTCAGCAAACAGTTACTTAAGGATCTCAGCCAAAGTTAAATCATCGTTGGGTTGTTGCTCACGCGAACTGCACCCGTGGGTAGAGCGATTAAACTCGAAACCAACCTGGAGAAAATGGATGCTGCAAGGCGTTGCTCCAGGGACGAAAAACAATACCTGGTCGGGAATAATCCAAGTCATTTCGGTACTTACACAGAACTGACTGTCGTGGGAGCGAGTTTCATTAATTTCAAATGCTATCAAGGCTATACTTCTCCCTACGGAAATCTACGAAGTATGTAGGTCAAGTTTCATTTAAGTATCCACGTCGATGGCACACCAATTTCGACATCAAATACAATTCTATATATTACTTTTGACATCTTGATCTCCTTCTACGCGCAAACAAATGAAACTGTTAACAAAGTACAAAGCGGCAACAAGCCTATCAAGTCACTCGTCGACAGCACTTGGCTTAAAGCCAAAAATCCGTGGTTGGAAACATACAAGGCAAATAGCTTCAGACTTGCCAAAACTCCACACTCCGGACTGCGATAGGAAGCGTTCTGATGCCGCCTGACCACTACAAATATGCATAGTTAGGCACAAACACACGATTGCTTGAGGCAAAGTCTCCTCAGTATGATTTATGCTTTATTATTTGCAATCATTTTTTTCGCACTTACGTCTCTTGCGTCTTTTTTCCTCTTGGATACATATATGTATGATGGGTACTTTCCTGCAGCAGTGGCGTGCCACTTTTCGTCATACCCCTTGTTTCATCGTGGAGGGTGGTAGCCTCTTAAATAATTCACATCCATGTTACCGGATAGCTTTGGACCACGTGAATCGGTTTCGATACCTCAAGGGTGCACTCATACTAATTTTTATATGAGCTTTGAAGGCGGTTATGGTTTTTGCTTAACAATTGCAGTTTTGATAAAAAGCTCTTTGGTAAAACGTAATAATTAGATATTCCTATGTTTTTTCTACTAGCAGAAATTCTTTTTCCAAATTCATAAAACAGATGGTTGAAGGTCGTGCCCTATTCGAATCTTCTACTATATGTATGTGCGGTGACTATCTTTGTGACAGCCGATACAAGACGAAAAATAATTTTGCCAATTTTTTCCACAAAAGCTGGAGGAAATAGCATCTTTATTTAGCTTATATGTTTCGATCTTTTGTGAAAGCAGCACATAAATATTCAGTTGTAACATCACATATTTGTAGAATATTTTTCCATAATACAATTTCCATTTTCAGTTATAAAAGACAAATGGTTTTTGCTTTGTATTTAATTTTTTCGATAAAGAAAAAAATTTAAAAATAAATTAACTTTACGAAAATAATGTTTGACAAAAATTATTTAAAAAATAAAGCTTAAAATTAAAGAATTAAGAGAAACCACATTAATTGCAGAAATATTGGCACAGAGAACTTTTCAAAATGTCGATATGCAAAATTTTGTATTATAATTTTTTCCCGCTATTTTTTTATAAAAATTTAGTTCACACTATAACAAAAAAACAAACTCTGTTCAGAACTCAAGAAAATTCTATAAATTTTCATGCAAAATTTTTATTTTCTTTTTTAAAAGGTTTTTTAGAACTTTTTTGAATATGCACTTTTGTAGTTCCCTGCGGCTTTATTGCATGCCGGACAAAAAGCCGAATCATCTTTGGAAGGCCATGCAAATATGAAGTACACAGTTCAAAATAGAAAAAATACAGATATTTTATAAAAATACGCACTTACCTACGTCTCTGACATGCCTTCTTCGTTTGAGGTTTCTTGAGGTGAATTAATCAGTTTCGCCCTTCAAGTTAACTTATTTTCTTACTTCTCCACCATTCCATTAAAAACTCATCCGTCTTTATGTGCTCTTATTGCAGAGTGAACAAGAATTATACGAATAAGCACTGTTACGGGCAGTTTTTCAGTGCACGGCCGTGGTTTAAACTAAGTTTAAACGCCCGATATAGTTGGTTTAAACTAAGATCAGCCAACCAAATGTCAGTTTCAATTTTAACTCAGTTTACTCAATCTAAGTTTAAACTGGCACTGAAAAACTGGCCATTAGTGTGTTTAATTGTATTGAAGATCGTTAAACAGCCGGTTTCACCAGCAATTTAAATGGAAAATGTATTTTTATTATATATGTAAATTTCCATATAAAATACAAAACATTCAAATCATTTTTCACTTAAATAAATAGCTTTCGTGAAATTGGCTGTCAATTATTGTTATTTCAATTGACGAATAAAAATAAAATTTAGAAAAATTAAAAATGTATATACATATGTAAATAATTTTTTTATCGAGCTGTCGCTTTTACGGAAAAAGTACCAAAATCAAAATCAACGTCCCTACGCAGTTTGAGCCAGCAAACGGTAAGAAGTGGCCAATATTCGAAATCTTATCGGAATGACTTAAACTTGCTACATGAGGTTTTTGTGGTCGCTGATTACAAATCTGAAGTTAAATGAATGTCGACTTAATTTTTTATGTATTATTTTTTTCTGTTTTTTATTTTTTGTTTTCGTTTTTATATTTATTGTTTTTCTACCAATTGCGAATGTAAACCTCACTATTTTATTTTTGAATTTTTTGCATTATTTTTTTTTTTTTTT
>NW_016175225.1:5503-10213 GCF_001687245.7 Rhagoletis zephyria
TATGAACGCGATGCATTTGTTGTTACTGTTGTTATTGAGGTCGGTGTTGTAGGTGATGTTGTAGTTGGTGATGACGATGATGTGGTTGGGAATAGAGTAACTACTCCTGTTGTGGGACTCGATGGAACAAATGTTGATGTTGTAGTAATTGTGGTAGTAGTTGTAGATGTTGAACCTTTCAACGAAGTGATTCTGTTAAGCAAATCCTGTGAAATTACGCGGCCGGTACCAATATGATCATGGGTGCGTCGACCTCTGTTCGTGCGCTGTTTATTGAAAAGTTGGTAGCTGTGGTCAGATCCTTGCGGGTTGCCTGTAATTGAATTGGCATAACTGTTATAATTGCTTACACAAAAGTATTGGTTTGGTCATCTTACCAGATGCTTGCAGCGCGACGGCAGCTAAGCCAAATGCGAAGAGGGCTACTTGGAAGAAATGCATTTTGTGTTAGTATACTGTGTCGCTCCTCACTCTGCCAGGACACTATGAGGTAAGCTATTTGTTAAACTAAAACCAATCGTTGAAAAAATATTTATTCTACAAATATTTTTCTTGTAATCTTACGTTACTCCAAATGCTTGGAGCTCACTGATCGATAAGGCCTACGACCGCAATATTTATACGTTGACCCATGACAAAGCCTACCAAGGGCCAAAATTCTAATTAGTTCTTGTAGGCCTATTCAATATTCGCACAAACAACAGCATGAATAATTAGCAATGGGCTGGTGTAAAAGTTACAAACAACAACGTTTAACCCATCTTACTTGGCTAAAGTTACAGAACATTGTAAGCGAATTAGCATAAAACACATACTTACTAACTTACACACTTACACAGATACCGAAAAGTCACATTTGAATAATTTACGCTTAGGCTTGAAAGAAATTAGCCAAATCAGCTTTCTTTTTTTTTTTTGTATTACTGCGCCAAAAACTTAGAATCGACGCTGCTTCTTAACGTTGTCAAGGCAGCCAAAAGGGCTTATTGATTTACAACTATTTTGAAAGTATGCAAAGGTATGTTTGTATGTATGCTGTCCATACCAGAACAGACTGGGTAAATACTCCATATTTTACAGGTAGCTTTACCTGGTGTATTGGGTTAATTTTCTACGAATTTCTTAAATTTTACCATATTCTACTGTACATTTTTGTGTACGTTTGAGTTTTTGTTCTTATCGAACTCACTGGGAAAATAGGTAAGCACTTCACGAGGTAATCCATGTTTTCTTTCACTTTTTAATACCAAAATTGTCATCATGACCAATGTCATCTACTAGTAAAGCACAAAACGAACACCTTCGAAGACGAATTACGCTGTCAGTTGCGAAATAGCCGAATTACTCCGAGCGACTGCTCTACATTCTACGTCACTTACTTTGTAAAACGGTTCAGAAGTATGTCTTATACCGTATGTACATTCTAAATTCCTATTTACATAAGGCGGCCACGCCTTTGTTACAGTAAGGGATATTCGGCAGGGAAGTCCGGGAAGTAAGGACCGCCGGGTGAGATGCAATACCTTACCAGCAACTTACAACTAGGAGTATAGGGCAAATTGTTCTGGTAGGGGTGTTTAAAATTATGTCTTGCAAAGAAATTAGTCACAATTGTGTTGTTTGTGGAATTTATTTATTTATTAGTTCAAGTGAATTGCTCATTTAGCGAATTTGTTAAATATGAAAAACTAGCGGACGCGACGAATTGCGTCCCGCCCAAAACTGATTTCTTTATTCAAACATTTGGTACAAAGTTTTCACCACAATTCACGTTCACGTTTGGTTTTGTGGTCGTTAGAAAGCATCTCCCAAATTGCCGTCTTAAATAACCTAACGGAAGCGTTAAGTTCTTGAAGAAGTTCTTATGGCAACAATGATCCGGCACAATGGTGAATCGTCCTGGAATCTGTATAGAAACTAGAAGTACCATAAATGTCTTACAATTGAATTTGTAGGCATTCATCCAGAATTGTCTTTATTTTGTTGTTGTGTCTTTTTTTGTTAAGTCGCCGTAAAGTAAGGACCGCAATGGTTATGGTGGTAAACTTAACGGTGGTAATTTGATTTTGATCCCTAGTGCCTGCGAATAACTTCACTTGACGATTTTTAGCAATAACTCGACTCCAGCGCCACCTTTCGGCTCTTTTTATCAATAGTATTGCCCCTACCGTTACTAATACACATCTCGATTATGAGGCAAATCGGAACATAAATACGATTTTTAGTAATAACTCCACTCCAGAGCCACCTGGAGAGCAATTTTCCATTTACGTTGCCAATACGTATTTTGAATATTAGCCAGATCAGATCATAAATACGATTTTTAATAATAACTCGACTCCAGCGCCACTCGGGGTTCTAAATTGTGAGCCTAATTTATACAGGGACTTAGGACAAAAATTTTATTAAAGAAGTTCACTCGCAATCACATGTACAGAAGAATTATATGTATATCTATTTACAGATAGGTAAAAGTTTCAGTACTTTCACTTCAGTCACTTTTCTCCAAGAGAAAATTGTTTTGACGCACTTCTGCACTTACCGTCAATTTGTGTCTTCATACGTGTGGACGCCTTAAAAGCCGCCTGCAGACTAAAAAAAAAACGGATGTTGGTATAACTCTCCGTGGGGTGAGGCGGAAATTGCTGGCGGCAGAGATTCGAGCATTTGTGTCTATTCAATTCCGCAGGCTAGTACGCCACCATTACCTTTGTTGAAGAGATTCTATGATGTTCAGTTCCCTGAGGCGGAATGCTGGTTTAATTCCAGCTCTGAGCCAGGACTCACACATTAATGATGGCTGCAAAACTGACTCTGGGTCAGGATCTGGGGTCTTTTTCGAAGTTAGTGGTAATAAGCTTCACTTTTCTCTTGGCGAATATGCTTCGCTCTTCCAGGCTGAAGTATATGCAATCCTCAAAGCCATGAACTACGTGGTGGAAAGGCATTGGCCAGCGCTCTAACTAAGTACTTTCAGACTGGTTCGGAAATGCAAGTCTCTATTAAATTATGTTGGTAAACATAAGGCGCTTGCTTTACTCTAGGTGCCAGGTCACTTGGGAGTACCTGGTAATGAGACATCTGACTATTTGACGACACTTGGCTTAGACCAGGCATTCCTTGAACCGCAACCAGTTATAGCATTTATTACACACAAAAATAATTCGATGTAGCGTTTATGAATTTCCAAAAAGAGTGTTTTCGTGAACCACTATGACTTATGTGTATTTATCTTCATGTAATAAAAAAAACACCCAAAACAGTTCATTCCAAGAGAAGAAAATTTATTTTTTTGACCACAGGGTTTCAGATCAGCCCATAGTTCGGTGCCGCTGAACCGGTCAGAAATGCCACTCATAGGTCCTTCATTGTGTGATTTTAGAAAATTGTCCTGGTGTTCTGCTTTTTTAATGGGCGCCAATGCATACTACCATTTAATTTTTGGCAGATTTTTCCTATAAAAAGGCTGAGATGTCAGTTACTTTAAATCTAAAATCGATAACCAAAGGTTTTTCCAACGTATTGAACAAGTAAGTGTACCTTCTTTCTGTTTAGTTTATTTTGTTGAAATCTTACTTTTATATCTTCAGGCGAATCCCAAAAAAAGTGGTAGTTCCAGAACTGGTACACGACTAAAGTGTCATACATACTACCTAGTAGATAATTTCAGGAACTAAATTATCTTCTAACAGACGTTTCTGAAAGTCATTCCTTTCTACTTTATTTCTTGTAAGAAATAGCACAAATTGTATATGAATTACGTCAAATATCCTTACATTGGGAAGATTTTCAAGTAGGGAACCACGTCTTAATTTGAAACTCCCCCTTCGGAGCCTTTAAGTTTTTAAGTAATTCGTTGTTAAAGTGTTTTTGCATCCCACTCCGTTCTGCCTCAAAAAAATATAGAATGTTAGCAGCGCAGAGTTTATATCTAGGAGTGAATGGGGTAAAAAGTATGGTGGTGAGAACAAGATTTCGGAAAGCGAAAGCTCACCGAGCTTTTTCGAAGGATAGATAAAAGGCATACAGTCGGTTAGTGAAAATAGCTAAACCAGCATTAACAGCGCCAATCAAGAAGAAGAAACCGGCTATTAAGCTCGCCTGAGGAGCTATCGAATGTGAAAACGGGTACTTTTCAGGAGAGCAAAAAGCAGTTGTAAAAAATGTTGTTGTCATTAGGAAAAAGTGTTAAAGCCAGTATCCTCTGCTTCTAAGAAAATTAGAAGTTTGACGATTTTCCAACTTGCNTTTAATTTTATTTTCCTTATGAGTAATTTACTAAATTTAAATAAATTAATTAATTTAATATTTTTTCGTGACTTAGAATTCAGAATTTTGCTTCGGGTGCCTTATTATCAACAATGACGAACATTTGAGGCTCTTTAGCGCCCTTCAACCGGTAAGAGTTTACATCCCGCTCATCGTTCACATAATTTCGGCCTCTGTAGCTGTTCCTATTCGTGCGCTTCCTTTGCGATGTTTTTCGTTTTGTTTGACTTGAACCCTTCTGCGAGGATGTGCGACGCTTTTTGCCAGCGTTGGTTCTCTTTGGACTTTTACTCCTTGTTTTCTTTGTGCTTTGGCTGCTACCACCACGACGACGCTTACTACTAGAATTGGCAGGACGATATTCATCGTTGCCTTGTTCATCTTGCCTGCGAACGGATTTGCGGCGTTGATTGTGACGATGAGCGCTATTTTGACGATTGG
>NW_016175226.1:0-10212 GCF_001687245.7 Rhagoletis zephyria
TCAATTGACGCTTTCTCATTTACAATTGACTATTCTCATTTCCAAATGAGGCTTTCGCAATTTCATTTGACACTTTCTCATTTTCAACTGGAAATGGTGTAGTCCAATAATGTATGCAGCTTCTGTGAGAAGACGGAAGCAACAGCTCCCAGCGAGGTGTTGTAAAGAGAAAAGATTGCACAATAAATCTCCTGGTTGCAGTACATACCTCAACCAATATTTATCTATCTATTTTTTTGGAAACTTTATATGCGATTGCGCCATCAAAGGCATAGGCTATAACTTTGTTTCCCCGCTTCCCCTTTTCCGTCTCCTGTAATAGGATGAGGAGGAATTTACTAAGCGACAACTCTCTGTTTTGGTGGGGGTTCTGACTGGGCAATGGCACATAGGAATTCAATCTGTACGTCTTAATATTGCTGTGCTGCAGCTGTCTGAAGAACTTTGAGGTGGAATCAACTCAGCTCTACCTTCTCAGCTGTTCTGTCTTTACGAGGCTCAGTTTTAAACAACTAGAATAGATAGTTGCTCCATAGGAACTCTCTATAGTGGACATCAGCTTCTTACGTAACTTCATAACTAGCACCCTGCGCTTTTCTAACATTATTTGATTACCTGTTGTAGCGTTTCAGAATAATATTTCTTCTTTCTAGTGGTAACACAATGGCCATTCATTAACTGTATAAGTGAGCCTCTTTGAGGGCTTCCAACTAACCTACTGTAACCTAAATTAGGGTCACCGCAATTGCTATGGTTTGACTAAGGCCTGGCGCCGATCTGTGTGGCGATAACTCTCTCTTTACCTTTCTGCTTCGCGTAGTGTTTTTATCGGGCTTCCGGGCTTCTATATGCTCTAGCTAAAAGTTTCTTCTCGCGCGCTGGGTTCAAGTATATCGTACTTATACTCTTAATTTTTAGCTCTGAGACATCGTTGATCGCCGTTTTGAGGAACACAGCCTCTCTTCGCACGTCTATACTTGCCTATCCTCTAACATTAAAGAATCTAAGGCGTAGTGGCTGCATCTATATAGTCACCCCACCTTATCTTAAGCTCATCTCCAACATATCTGCATAATCAAAATTGTCATAACATTAAAATTTATTTCCGCACATTTCACACATCAAACCACCAGGTTAAATAAATAAGCAGCAACACTCGCAAATTTACAATGGCATAAAACTGAAAAATAACAAATCTCTCATATTTTTCTAGTGTGCGCGAAAATTTTTAACAAATATGCAAATCTCGAAATTTCAAATAATTTAACATAGAAAATTTATGTTTTTTATAGAGCTTTATACACTTTTTTCCAGCACCAAAACCAACTTCTTCAGCAGTGAAAATAAAATCAGAATCAAAGGCAAAGAAGAGCTGTGATAGAATGGCAATATTTATTTTTGAGTAATGAAGCGTGCAATTTCGCGCACAACTCAAAGCGTGAATGCATATGAATGTTTGAATATGTTTTGAATATGGGTGTGTACACATGTTTGGTTGTGTGTCCTTGGTAAAGTAGAAAAACATGCTCGTATGTGTTTGTGTATTTCAAAAATGCTCAAAACGCGCACTGACAGGACAATGATGAACAGAATTTGATGCGCATTCTATGCGAAGAGTAGTATCTATGAGTAGCGAAGTAAAGGATGCTGAGCGCCTGCAAGTATGCTACTGTTTTCATAAACTTTGATGAGTGAGTACTCGTTTTGAAATATTCGTTATGCGTTATGAATATTTTTATTATTTATCTTTCGAAAAAAAGTAAAATAAAGAAAATGCAAAATAAAAATTCGACGCACACACACTGCATATCTTTGTTTATACACCACGACAGTGCGCCAACAAGGAATTATGGATATGAATTAGAGAGTACGCTCACACAAAGCAACAATACTTTTTATGCAAAAAGCAAAAACCAGAAAAAAATAAAATAAAATAAATTTATTTAAAAAAAAAAACACAAAAAATTCAAAATACTCGAGTTCAACTGGGGAGCGCTTAAGTTGGCAACAAGAAACTACATAAATGAGCTTGTTTGGTTTGTGGACAGACAGAGCGTTGCGCGCGCACACACACACACAACACGAGCCACACATGCAAATGGCTGGAAATTTTGTTGTGCGGTTAAGGCGATGACTGGTGAATGCGTTAAGCGTTGAATGGGAATTACCCGCACACAGTGGATTCGAAAAGATTGAAGACGAAGGCAAATATGCAGGCCGGAAAGCAAGTGGCAAGACATACATAAACGAATAATGTATATTTATTAGGGTGCCTCACCAAAAAAAAACTGTTGCGATTTTTACACCGGCTATATGCAATCTATTACATATATTTTAATGGCCTTATTCATAAATAATGGAGTGGGTTTGAAGATCTTTATAAAGTGACATTTTCATACAAGTTTCCGATTTATGAAGCAGTTAAAGTCATCTTTATCTTTTCATGAATCTGGGTGTTAGACTTTCGCCAAAAAAAGATCTCGGAAAAAAGTTAAGATTTACGTGAGCTAGACCGATTTGAAATTATCGCCAAAAATCTCAGTATTTTGATTGAGGTCATGAATTAAAAAAAAAAATGTTAAGCAGTTTTTTTAAACATATTTTTAAAAACTAATTTTATTTAAGAAAATCACGATTTTTATTTTCAATGCGCTCAGCTCACGTAAATTTTAATATTTTGCTAAGATATTTTGGCGTAGGTCTTAAATTATAATAAATTTTATAATTCCGATGAAAAAAATACCTGATTTTTTTTTTTGTATGGAGAGCGATCCACCCTAAAGTACGTACATATCAACAATAAAGCATTAAACAACACAGCTTACACCGCCTCTCCTCCTCCTTTTCAGCACATCTTCTCCTCTCCTCGTCTTACCTCCTTTGCCTGTTTTACTCCTCCATCACCACCACAACAATTGTCTCCTTTTGTACTGAGTGGCAGTTTGCGCTTGATAAATCGCCTTTTGGCTATGAAAATCGCTCGAAGGAAGTGCGAAATGTGTATGTACATATGTGTTGCTTTGCATGTCAGCGCTTCTTGGCCAGTTTGTTTATTTATGCGCTTTTCGTTTTTTCCCTTGCTTTCCTTGCTTCCTACATTTTTCATTTTATTTAATTTTTATGTATCTGCGTATTTGTTTATGCGGCAAAATAAGAAATTACCATCGTACGTGCTAAGAAATTTCATGGTCTGGCAACTTAACTCATTTGGCGTTTTTTTCTCTATCTCTCTCTTTGAAAGCATTGTCGTTTCACAAAGGAATGCCAAGGAAAGCTCCCACAAGTCGCACTGCGGAGTGATTAAAAAATAAAGCTGCAGAAATAAGGGGTGTCTCAAGGGAAGAATTTATGTTGATTATAAGAAATTTGCGATTGTTTCACTTAAGTGCCTAGTCGAAAGTGACACAGATTGGCAATGGAATGTAGTAACAGCATTGAGCGTTTTCAGCCGACTATGATCCTATTTTCTATTGCTTGGACACATGTAAAAAAGTATATCAATAGTACTCTCTTGAGATAATCACTTGCTTAAACAACAGTCCAACAGAGGATGTAAAGTGGAAACTCTCAACATTAAAATTTTTGCTCAAGACCTATCTTTGTGACACCCCACCAGTGACTTCACAAGTAACCGGTTAGGTAGCTATGGGCTCATACTGGATCTTACTCCTTAATTTAAGCTTTTTATGATTTGAACCATTTTAGTGTGTGTACGTTTTCTGATCGTGGACGCAGTCAATCGTCATTCTTTAAAGGCTAATAGCCTAAGGACCATTAGACTAATGGCGACTTCTTTTCTATCGAAAAATGTGGGCTTTTCAGTTCCCTCTAAGCACAAATACTAAGGTGAGGGCAATGAGATGGCAACACATTTTGTCGAAAAGAAAACGCCATAATTTTTCCTAGACAATATCTTAGTATATAATCCGTAGTTTTTCCCAGAAGCTCACAAGGCAATCAGCTCGATCCTTCAGAGAGTGCCACCTCATCAAGATGGTGACTTAATATTCAGTGTGTCATCTGGTAAGTATTCTTGAATCTTCTTGGCTATAATTAAAGGTCGCTCAGCGACTACTCCAGAGCTAACCCTCCGTCTTTGCGCAAAGTTTGCATCCATCCACTTAGATTTCTGTCCATGAATCCAAATGCCAAGCTTTTCTAAGCAACTCTTCCTTTGAGCTTGCTTTAGGCCAACCAATTCCGAGAATCTTTCTAAGACATCTGCTTAGGAAAACTTGCAAACGCTATGTGTACTGTTCTGAGGCACAAAAGTTGTTTCGGTGGCAGAAAGTTTAGTCGGAACGCCAACCGTACCTTCTTATCCCGGTAATGGAGTGTACATCTAAAAATTCCAGGCAACCTACACATTGCCCTACGCGAATAGGAGCTTCAGCCGTTGGCCCATAAAGGGTTCATCTGCCAAAAGCCCTTAGATACGATAGCTCCAGCAAGCCTCCAGCGACCCAGCATGTTACCCTTGTCCGCCAAATGTACCGCGGAGGTCAAGAAAAAACCATCGCCTTCATCGCGATTGGAACCAACAGATATGATACTAGGGTTACGTAACGTGCACCTCTCTCATCGGCTACTTTGTCTATTTACTCGTTACTACACGCTGCTTCGCCACTCTCCTCGGATATAATGTCGTTCACCATTGCCTAAAGTGTGCCCGCCCCACCGTCCGTTAGTTCATCGAGTAGGAACCTACATATTCATGCACCGTCAAAGTTAATGTACAACTATTGGAAAACCCTTTAAATGCCAATGTTTGATTTACGTAAGCAACTTTGCATGCAATAAATCTTTTGTACTCCTGCACACTTCTGTCTTCGCCCTCAATTCACCTACACAAATACATAAATCATTTATTTAAGCAGCATAACGCCTTACAGTAGGCTTACATATGTCAACGAACACAATTGAGGTTCTTACGCGGCCAGTGCATGGCATGCGCGCCACCAGTTGTCAGGGCATTCAAAGTGTAATAAAAAATAGTACACTGGCAAAACCACGAGCAATGGTTGGAACTATTTTTTTCCTTATTCTTTTTGATGAGTCTATAGCATATGCACTTTATGCGCCCAGAATGCTGCAATGATTCTTTTATTCAATGCATTCGTGATTCCCAAAACCCCAAAGCGCACAAGAGCATAATTCCCTGGCGAGTGAATGGCACCGAATCCCTGGTTGAGCAGAAAGAACATTGACATTGCGCGCCAGTGCCATCCAAAAGCTTCCAACACAATGCAGCTTTTGTGCGCAAACATGTGCTTCCACGATGGCACGTAAGGTGGTTCATACATATGTAAATGTGTGAGTGTGTGAGTGCGCGCACTTATATTTGTCATAATAATCAAGGAGTATCCTTATTAAAAGCAAACAAGCGTTGTATGAGAGTCACAGACTGTTTTCAAAATATAATTCATTACCGTTGCCACACAAAAAAGCCGCATCAACTGAATTCTATGGCAGCATGAAAGGAGCAGGAAGCAGAGTATACAAGAAGGAGAAAAAAATATGGCCATTGAATTCGCATAATAAGTAAATTGTAGTAAAAATTGTTGTTTGACAAATGCCAACAGTGTGGCAGATAGACGCGCATAGAAGCAGTTGTGGCGACGCGTTTTTTGACGCGTTTGCAAAAGTGCACTTTCTGCCACACTCATTCATTCATAGAGAGCGGCAAAAAAAAGTGCGTCCCACACTAAAGCTGAATGCGATGCGAGTTGAGCGCTATGAATGCGCATAAGAATGAGTAAGTGGAGCTACAAATGAATTGCTTGGCGAGGTCGCGCGCGCAAACCCTCCACCGGAGGCGCGCGCCATCAAATTTTTCCGCTGCCTACCGCGACTCCCTGACAGTGAACTTTTTCAATGCTTTGGGCACTTTGGCAATGGTTTTTAGTACTGCTAGTCGCTTTTCCTTTTCCGCCCTGAGCACCACTCCCCTCCTGTGCTTGACTGCTCAATTGCATACGTCTCGCTGGCCGCTTTCTTTGCTACGCTTTGTGTGGCATCCAGTTAGCAACTGCCAGCATTTGGCCGCATATACATAGTTAGTTGCGCAGCTTTTTCTTATGCATTCATCATTTTAATAGGCATAAAACTAGCCCACAAAAGCATAAAATATTTACACCTTTAATTAAATTTTCTTTACTTTATGCTGTTTCCGCCTCCATACCGCGCACAGTTGGTTGATTCAATGGATTCAATACAAAGGCGCCACTGACATACGCCACCAGTGTGCATGGCCTTTTGATCCAAAACGACTGCAAAGCAAAGACTCCTCAGTAGTGAGGCTATTCGTAGAGGTCGTCAGCGGTCATATTGCAGCCGAGAGTGTGTGTGTGAGAACGCGAATGTAGAATATTTAACTGAAATTGTAACGAAATTTACTCTGAAGAAAAGATTTTGGCCGGATGGGACGACGAAGTTGCTTTAATCGCGAGCTAACCGACAACGCCAACTGAAGCGAAGTTCTTTCTCATTTTACCCTTGCATAGCAAAGCAAGTTTCTATTTTTTCTTTGGTGTCTTCTATTATGAATCGATTGGCCGATCGATATGCCATAGCCAGTTAGACAATGGGAGCAAGGGCGCCCACTAACCCAATGAAAGGCTCAAATAGAGTATGACATTTCTGTCCTTAGCATGAACAGCTGGTTGGATGTTGCGAAGGTGGGGTCAATTTGCGAATTTTGTTTTTTGGTCTTGGCAAGAAGCAACCAAGCTCGACTGTCTTCTTCTTCTTGATTGCCGCTGTAACCGCCTGAGGGATCCTGTACGAATTCAACGTAGTACGCACGCCGTTTCTTTGACACAATTCCTGAGCTGTCTGCACCAAAGTAGGCCGGTCAGTTGAGCCAGTTTGGATCAATCAGAATTTTCTAGTAGTCACCTATTTGGTTTCTCAATGTCGGTAGAACCCAGACATCGGATTTTCATAAATTCGCCATCTTTCATGCCATGAGCAGCCCGTTACTTTCCAGTCCAGATTTCAAGGGATAGCGAAATAGCTGCCTTTGTTTTCTTTTTTTACGACATTGAGATCTGTGAAATATTAAAAGTCTTATAAATTTCCCCCTTGGCTACTGTTTAGGTCTAAACTTTCGCTTATTGGCACCACTAGGTACAACTTTCCTGAGCTATGTATGTCTATGTGAGACCTTATTGATCAGCAGTTTCCAACTCTTAACTCCTTTCACAAAGTGTATTCTGGTTGAATTGCAGTCGTTGAATACTAGTCAGCACGGCGAATCTTTGGTGAGCTGAGCGATGATTTTTATACGAGTTCCCTCCCCATCTATCTGGTAACGTAAAACTGAACGTTCCGAGATCGAAGCGCGGCACTTTGAAGAATGTGCTTCGGTATCTGGTCACCGTTTCTTTGAAGTCCCTTATGGTCTAAATACATTACTTTTTGATAGAACTAAGTCCTCAGCCAATTCCAAATCTTACCTTCTCGGAGAGATCTCGCTTACTAGTTCGAAACTTTATTTTAGGGAAGAGGGAAAGCAAAAGAGCCTAACCAAAGGGGAGGGAGCTTTGCTTTGTGGCGAGAAAGCCTTAAAAGAGGCACATCCTCGCAACCAAAGCACACATAAAGGGGACCATAAATAACTGGGTACACACAATGTTCCACAAGCACTGGTTTGAATGTCAAGGGCAGAGACAAGCCGAAGGATTTCTCTGTCCTTCAAAAGGAGCTTCAATCAAACTACTTAAACTGGGAAGAAAAGACTTCTAAACTTTTATTGAGTACTACAAAGGATACTGTTCCATTCATAACAGTAAAATTTATTTTTCAGAAATAAACGTCTGCTGCTTTTGCATGCTGGACGTAGAAACCCTAGAACGCATTCTACGAGGTGAGATCAAAAAGGAGGTGAAAGGGAGGAGATGGAGTTGGGGTTACAGTCGCTGGCTTAGCGTCATACTAATAGGGACTCGTCATTAGTATATAAGTCAAGTTGCAATCCTATTGCATCATTCGTTTACGAATAGTCGCCTGTTAAACAAATCAATGCGGAAGTAAACTGAAACTGTACCGTGATAAAATTCCTTACCAAGCAAGGAAAAAATGCGTAATCTGCTTTGTATGAAATGGAAACCATCTATGGTGAACAGTGCCCTGGTAAATCATTAATTTATAAATGGCATGGGCTGTTTAAATAAGGTCGGGAGTCAATTGAGAACGACACCCGCTCTGGGCGGCCCGTAGAGGCAACCACAGCAGACATCGTGGAAAAAGTTGAAAAACTTGTAGTGGAGGAGGCCCGTCTAAAGAAAACACAGTTATCTGCATTAGTTGGAGTATCAGATACCACCATTTTGCGAATCCTACCTGTTACTTGGGCTATGACGAAAGTCAGTACAAGATGGGTACCCAGAATGCCCTTACCGCCTCAGAAAAAGCAGCACGTGGACGTGCAGATTTTGGAGGGGATTATCACTGGAGATGAAACATGGGTTCATCACTTCGAACCTGAGTCGAAACAAGAGTCTATGCAATAGCATAAAAAGGGCACACCATCCTCAACGAAGTTTAAAGTGTCGAAGTTGGCAGGTAAATTGTGGGCTACTGTTTTTTGGGATTGTGAGGGAATGTTACACATCCATTTTAAAGAAGAGAGTATCACCATAACCAGAGAATACCACGCACTATATTAGAAAAATTAATGGGGCTTATCATGGAAAACCGTCCAGGAAAATTTACCAAGGTTGTGTTATTCTTGCAAGACAACGCGCCGGTTCACAAGAGCAGAGTTGGAATGGCACCCGTTTGGCTTCGAATCGTTGGTTCACCCACCCTACAGTGCAAACCTGGCCTTCAGTGTGATGGCACAATGCCTAAACCGGTTTGTCTGCAAACCAAACTTGACAAGGGATGACGGAAATTCGTTCCAAAATAAATCATCTTACCACCCTGTCGGAAAAATCAACCAACACCAACACTCAACACCAATGTTGAAGTTATTTTGAAAAGGAGAAATAAATCCATTTTTTATATCACTTACAACTTTTCCATTTCACGAACTTTTAGACCTCCCCTCTTACGTGAATTTGACGCTCCCGCTACGTGCAGAATATGCACATGGCGGGTGCTACACTTAATTTATTCAAAACGCGGAACAAAATTACCATGGAAGTGCCAGGCTAAATTAAAAGACTTCAAATATATGTAGGCCGAATAGCCACTTACAATAAATCACTTCAGAGGTCAGGGTACATATGGCCCATAATAATAATAATTGTGGGAACTTTACAAAGCAGGAAATTGGATCTATAAGTCCAGAATCAAGAAAGCTAAGAGATGTTCTTAACAAGCCTTTTGTGAAAACGTAGCAGGATGCTATGAAACTTTTAGATTTAAACGTCTGCTTGTGAAGAGTCCTGCTGCCTTAGGTTATTGGAGCGACGAGGCAGCAAACTTTGCAATGAGTTGCGAGGACTCATTCAAACTTTTTCCGAAGCTCATTTTCCATGCAGCCCAGTTCCAGGTGAAGCGTGATTTACCTGCTGGATAACCGTCGCCTTGCTTGCTCGGTAAACTCTTACAAGTCCTTCAGGTCAGCAAGACCAGTCGACATTCTATCCAGCCGAATGTAAAATACTATGAAGGTTTAGTGCCGCTATCTACTTACGTTGTGCGAGGTCGTATCGCCAGAACTTGTGGAAAAGTAAGAGGGACTTGTATGCCGAAGACAGGATATTTCGGAAGAATCTCTTTCTGTTCGTTTCTGCTTAAGACTCCGCAGGGTTTGATTGATCTGCTTATTACAAACTCGCCTAACAGGGCTAACAATGTCCTTCCTTCAAAACCAACCCAATTAAGCTCATTTATCGCATGCACTGCGGCAGAACTGTAGCGACGGAGTAACGCAGTACCTCCGTCCAGCGTAGGGTAAACAAGGGGACGCCACAAGGTGCTGCTGTCTCTCCTAGACTTTTTTTGGGGAGATGTTGAGTAGAGGCTATCAATTATAGACTTTTTCGCTAGGAAGTACAACAAACCCAACTCGAATCTGTCCACAATCGAAAGCGTTTTCGCTAGAGTAAAGGACATGTGTTTGAGCAAGTAATTGTAATATCATTCGCTTGGTAGAAGGGATTGTAAACCTTAATTATCTTATTCTTATAACAAAATTTTAAATTTTTTAGTTTAGGTAAATAAAAAGTTAGTAAATACCATGAGAAATCGACCCACATTTGG
>NW_016175227.1:0-10209 GCF_001687245.7 Rhagoletis zephyria
TTGCAAAATTAAAAAAACCAAACCGCCATAAAACGTAAGCGTCAATTTTGCCCCCAGCAGATATTCTGCACCGAAAATATAATTTTGAAAAAAAAATACGCCAATGTCTTTTTGGCGGTTAGTGCTCGATGTGTACTATTTTATAGTTTTATGGATGTGATAATTTTGATACTGAAAAAAATTGAATAGAACAGTTTTTCGGCATAGAGCCCTGAGTCTAAATTATTTTTTCAAAGTAATTTTACATTTTCGTCAAATCCCCGCATGTATAGTGGGATCTTAAATTATGATACGTCGATGTTCTTGCCTCGAGACAATTGTTTTTGTTCCAAAGTTCATTGACCTCAAGTAAGCCCGTTCTGGTACTTACCCACTGGATATCAGTGCCTACCACTCTAATTTCCGTACAGTAAAGTTCGCCAAAAATCGTTAATTTTTGTTGAGAAAGTTTTTCGAGTATTACAGTAGAACTGCATATTTAAAAATAACAAAAAATAATTAAAATTTTTGTCGAATGTATGTAGGTGTCGCCGAAAAATTTTTCGAATTTCCTTTCAAAAAAAATGTGTGCAGTGTAGATATCTTTTTTTAGTGCTTCGTATACCACTAAGCATGAAAAAACTTTAAAAACGTTAAATTTTCGAAACCATCGTTTTATGTGAAATTACCCTTAACAATTTATGTATGTATATAAAAAAATATGTTTCCGCTTATTTTTTCGTTTGTTTTAAAGTAAAAATATTTAGAAAATTAAGTTTTGACAAAAAATAATTTTTTTTTCGAAGTTTTATTGAAAATTATTTTTAATAATATTTAAAGTGAAATAAGTTTAATTTGAACAAATTTTTATTTTTTGTTTTTATTTCTTGTTTCAAAATGAAAATATTGTAATAATCAAACGTTATACACATTTCTTAAACACCAAAAAATTTGACTTACATTTTACCGCAGCTTTCAAAGATTTGAAAAAATTCTTGAAACTCTTCAATTAAACAGCTTAAATATGGCCAATAACTAAAACAACAATATTCTTTGTACTCAAATACCTACTTTCGCATACGATATTTTCTTTAGCCATTTATTGTGCTGCGACTTTTTCACATTTTATTCATGTACTATGTACACATGTATGTGCATATGCACTTATTTAATTTTTATTTACTTTATTTTCATTTTTGTGTTGCTTTTTTCTCTTATTTTTGGCTCAGAAGTAGTTAGCTTACGCTGACACACTTTCGCGGGCGCGCACACTGAACTCTCTGCGGCCACAGGCGCGCACTCGCAGAGCAAAACCTCGCGCAGCACACAACAATTGTGCGAATGTGCTGGCGCTCGTTGCTACATCTGTACATTCATATGTATTTCTGTATTTATATACATACATATGTATGTATGTATGTATGTATGTATGCATGTACTTATGCGGTGAAAAGGTGGGGCGGAAGAGGCGCAACGATATGTTGCTAACGCGCATGCTCAAATGCGCCGGTGACAGTTTCATTTCAATTAGCGCTGCATACTGTATGCGTGCTTGTATATTTATTTGTCTATCTCAATAACCTGTTGTCCATAATCTATGTATGTTAAAGCGATTGAGTGGGTAATCGCTTCGAATACCATTTGTATGTATGTTGTCCAAATTCTGATCACGTAAAGTAATCGAAAACCTTTATGCTATATTCGGTTCTCGATAGAAATTTCACTAAAATAAAAATGGGCTTAACATATTTCTGGTGACATAGTTGGTGTAAATAGAGCTGGAGACGCTTGTCGAACTAAAATTTGCGGCTGCCCGTTTATACTTTTTAACCGACTTCAAAAAAAGAGAAGGTTATCAATTCGTCGGAATATTTTTTTTTTTTTTGCTTTTTTTATGTATGTTTGTAAACTGGCGCCATTTAGAAACACAAAATGGAGCCACATCCTTCTCCTAATGTAGCAGGACATAATGTAAAGGACAAAAGCTGACATCAACGCCGTCCAAGAGATGCGTAGAACGGGACAAGGCAAAAAATGTATTGGGACGTCTACTACAGCTGCCATGTAAAGGAGCGCAAATTCGGTGTTGGATTTGTGGTGGGACAGAGACTGCGTCGCCGAGTACTGTCGTTCACCCCGGTGGACGAGCATCTAGCCATAATCGGCATCAAAGCGAGATTCTTCAACCGACCGAAGAAAGAGACGAGACTTCCATGGATCTCTTTTATGAGCACTTTAAGTGCACATACGAGCGCTGCCCCCGCCATAATATCAAAATCGTGCTTGGCGACTTCGATGCCAGGATGGGTAAGGAAGGGATCTTTGGAACCACTGTCGAAGCAATTAGCCTCCGCGACGAAACTTCCGACAACGGACTGAAATATGGTAGTACGCGGCTCGAAAAACGATAAACCAATTCGATCTTGTTTTGAAAGACGGAAGTCACGCTTCCAGTATTTTAGACGTACGTACACTCCGGGGCCCAAACAATAGACTCGGACCACTATCTTGTTACTGCCAAGATACGCACCCGCCTCTGTAAAGCACCAAAAATGTTCGGCGACATTTACCTTTTTTATTTGACGCGTTGGTAACGCATTCTTCTTCCCAATGAATCCAAGACACTCCTGTTTGTTTTACACTCTCCGCGGGACCGCAGCTATGCTAAGTCGCTGCCTCCAGATCCATGCCATGTTAGTGTCCCGAAGTTGAGATCAAAATCGCTTATGTTTTAATACTCTCTGCTCTTCACCGTTAATGCTGCCAGTATTGCTGTTGGTTGTGACTGTTCCGACGGTGTTTTTGTTATGGTTTCTCCTCAGGCTAATCGGCCATGTGAAAATAAGAAATACATACATCAATGCTTACAGGTTCACTGTAGCCACAATAAGAATATCTTTCATAACCAACGTAGCGTTAAACATAGCAAGCACTGAGGAACGCTCAATATGTGTGTAAGTCTACCACGTCTTGCTGCCTGTTCAGTAAACTGTCTAACTCATAGATGAGGCGATGTAGTAGCACTACGCACAATCCCTGCGCCATTGTTTCAAGGTGTCTGTCCTGGTAAGATAAGCTGAACATATAACAACAAGTGGTCAGTCATGTAGATTCACCTAAAATAACGGTATAAAATAATCGATCTCACCTACCCTACCAGGAATTATATGCACTACTGTCTTGGTCCGCCAATGTTTGCCATTATTATGGATAGAGCGATGGTCACCAAAGCAGCCTTTTTGTTGGTACTCCAAATGCATTCTCACGGCGGCCGTTCTGTTTTGTTCGCTACCTTAAAAAGGGTCTTTCGATTTATAAAAAAGGGCCCTGATATCGACTTCCGCGGAACTTCATCTATTTCCTTTCTGGCTAGTATGTATCTGGATAAAATTCTTTAAAGATATTGAAAATTCGAGAGCTCGCACTGCATGAAGTATACATACGTTTCCGGTTAGCGCTTTTGAAAGAATTTTTAGCAACCAGTGTTAACATTATCTTAACTGATGGTTTTGCTCTGTATACCGTGCGAGGTTCCTCGTTTCTTACTTAATCCGAACTGATTTCACAACAGACGATTATTTGTAAATGCTTCTACTCGGTTTTTAAAAGCTTAAACAGACGGCAGCGTTGATCCGGACTAACTTGGACTTAATCTGGATCAACTACAGTTAATTTCCGAGTTGATCCAGATCAACGCTGCCGTCTGTTTATGCTTTAATGCTCTACTCAAAGGTTCCCAGTAGTGTAGAGTAAATGAGTGGACGATACCCCTCAAACGATGACGGGTTAAGCGCCTTTGGTATCAGTACTGATTTCGGTAGTTTCAAATTTTTGGTAACTCTGCTTATTTTAAAGAATAGCTCCATTTATGCAATACGCACACTACAATCGGAGTGGCAACTCAGCCACACCCTTACCAAGCGCAAAAGATTCATTAAGTGAAAGTACCTACAATACGCATTCGATGAATCACCCTGTTACTGAAGTTAAAGTTCAGCCAACACGCTCTTTTAAATTTCAGCAGCGCGCAGAAATGTGGGTCAGTGGCGTCATAGGTAACGGCGCCACCAGGGAGATTATCATACATACATCTATAATTTAAATACATAATGGGAAGTTACATACATACTTATATATGCATGGATGAATATAGCCGGCTAAATCATAAGAAGGGCAAAGTGAAAGAGTTACTGAGCTTTTGTTTAAATGACTTAACAAAAGCAATGCTAAAAACAAAAATTCTAAAACCGTCTTTTGATGAATGAAACGTTAGCAAATGTATTGAAATAATGCCACCAAAACGTGTTCGAGTAAGAAGTGTTAACACAATAAATGATTTATTGACCCCACTGATCTTCAAGTGATCCTCTTGACCGCTAATGATCTTCAACATCTAAGAAGAGAGGTAACAACACAGCCGTTGATTTATTGATCTTTGAGTGATCTACTCATCGGCCGATGATCTTCAATAACTGATACATACGTCACAGCTTCATCTTATACCTACACCCAGAAGCTATTTTGTATTATTTTATATTCGTACAAGTAACTCAGCTCCCACGGCGCTTCAGTACACTTGTTGTTTCGCTATTGTTGCCACANTCCGGTTAGCGCTTTTGAAAGAATTTTTAGCAACCAGTGTTAACATTATCTTAACTGATGGTTTTGCTCTGTATACCGTGCGAGGTTCCTCGTTTCTTACTTAATCCGAACTGATTTCACAACAGACGATTATTTGTAAATGCTTCTACTCGGTTTTTAAAAGCTTAAACAGACGGCAGCGTTGATCCGGACTAACTTGGACTTAATCTGGATCAACTACAGTTAATTTCCGAGTTGATCCAGATCAACGCTGCCGTCTGTTTATGCTTTAATGCTCTACTCAAAGGTTCCCAGTAGTGTAGAGTAAATGAGTGGACGATACCCCTCAAACGATGACGGGTTAAGCGCCTTTGGTATCAGTACTGATTTCGGTAGTTTCAAATTTTTGGTAACTCTGCTTATTTTAAAGAATAGCTCCATTTATGCAATACGCACACTACAATCGGAGTGGCAACTCAGCCACACCCTTACCAAGCGCAAAAGATTCATTAAGTGAAAGTACCTACAATACGCATTCGATGAATCACCCTGTTACTGAAGTTAAAGTTCAGCCAACACGCTCTTTTAAATTTCAGCAGCGCGCAGAAATGTGGGTCAGTGGCGTCATAGGTAACGGCGCCACCAGGGAGATTATCATACATACATCTATAATTTAAATACATAATGGGAAGTTACATACATACTTATATATGCATGGATGAATATAGCCGGCTAAATCATAAGAAGGGCAAAGTGAAAGAGTTACTGAGCTTTTGTTTAAATGACTTAACAAAAGCAATGCTAAAAACAAAAATTCTAAAACCGTCTTTTGATGAATGAAACGTTAGCAAATGTATTGAAATAATGCCACCAAAACGTGTTCGAGTAAGAAGTGTTAACACAATAAATGATTTATTGACCCCACTGATCTTCAAGTGATCCTCTTGACCGCTAATGATCTTCAACATCTAAGAAGAGAGGTAACAACACAGCCGTTGATTTATTGATCTTTGAGTGATCTACTCATCGGCCGATGATCTTCAATAACTGATACATACGTCACAGCTTCATCTTATACCTACACCCAGAAGCTATTTTGTATTATTTTATATTCGTACAAGTAACTCAGCTCCCACGGCGCTTCAGTACACTTGTTGTTTCGCTATTGTTGCCACAAGCCACCACTCACGTCTGTTTTACAGACAGACAGACAGACAGACAGACAAGCAGACAACCACACAACCTGCATGCTAATCGAATGTGGCTCCAGCGGACATCGGCAAAATGCCAGTAGCAATGTGCAGGTTTCATGCTGAGATCAACAGCAACAACAAATGCTTCTGATCTGGAGAGCATCGTCAACGTTTGTAGATGACACCTACCTACCTACCTGCCTACATACATATACATATATAACATTCGTAAGTAAGCTCGCATATTATGCCCCGTTTAGCTGTTTATCTTTGACCATATTGTGGCTTGTGGTGTGGTGTGGTATGGTGGTATGTCTGTTTCGATGTTCCATTTTTGAAGTTATGCGTCTTGATTTCATGCCAGAATGTTAGCACAAAGCCATAAATTTGAAACATAAAACGAAGCAATACAAAAGACAATGATGGCCTGGCCAAGACTGGCAACGACAATGGATCGTTTGATTTGTTGATGTTGTTGGTCATTCCTTTTTTATTTTTCTTTTTTTTTTTTTTTGTTTGTTGATTGCGCATAATTTGTATGTATTTGGGTTGAAATGCCAGAAAAGTAAGAAATTCAAAATTTTCTATTCAACTATCTTTGGGTACTAGGCGGTTTGTACAGGTTTGTTGCAATCTCAATAGAGCATAAAGACGAAAGCTTTATTTCAAGAGTAACATACATACATAAGTGAGAATGGAAGTTTTTAAAAATATTATTGCTAACGAAGCATAACTTTTCACGTTAGAAATAACCGCAAACAAAATTCTTCTTTTGGGTCGAGCTGCATTCAGAACTACACACTTTACTTCAATAGTGATCGCATAAGTATTCCGTTATGATTAGAGCATTAAAAACAGTGACGATCAGAGAGAAAATAAATTTAAAAAAATGTTAAAAGATCTTATTCTAATAAATGTCAGCTTAAAAAACATTGCGTTAGTCTGTAGGTATGTATATAAGTACGTATAAACTTATACCAATAAGAGTTTTATGGAGAAGACGCCAGATCCTGTACTCAATGTTCAGTTGCGATCATTTAGTTAAAAAAAAATTTGAATTTTAATATCGAACGAAATTAAGTATGTCTATCCCCTTCCAGGCAAGTGGTCGTGAAATTGCTGTGATCTGATCACATTCAATCCCCGTTCTTTGTAGAGTTTTGAGACCGGTATTCACTAGAGGCATTTTCCTTGTATTTTTTTTTTAATATTGAAAATTATATCAAGAGTACCGCAGTCGTCCGTATTTTCAATTAGTTTCAAGCTACGTATAAAGCTTTCCTATATATGTACATTAGACTGCATCGCCAAAAAAAAAGTTGCAGTTTTTCCGCCGGGATTAAAAAATTTATTATATTTTAAGACGTCCACCAAAATATTTCGGAAAAATTTTAAGATCTACGTGAGCTGGACCGATTTGAAAATACCTCCAAAAATGGATTTTTTTATAAATAAAAATAGTTTCTTAAAGAACTTTTTAAAAAAAGTCAACTCAGATGACAAAACAGATTAAGTTTAAAAAATCTGCATAAAAATATTTAAAAATCTTTTCAAAGAAGTCGCAATAATGAGATTGTTGATGCTGTTTTTTTTTACTTTTTTCAAAGATTGAATTACGAGAAACTTGAATAACTGGGCCAAAACTATTCTGATATTGGCCTTTGGAATCTCAGTGGAAAGGTATTTTCCAACTATTTGTATTTCTGTCCAAAAAAAAGAGTCATTCGTAGCCCAATTTTTTTTATTTTCAAATACCAACACACCTTAATTCAACTTTGAATGATGTTCGTTCATACTACCTTTCTCTTTCAGCCTTTAAAGCCCAATGAAACCCCACAAGTCTAAATCGGAAGAGTTTAGGTTCAGTTATTCAAGTTTTTCTTATATCAATCTTTGAAAAAAGTTAAAAAAAACAGCATCAGAAATCTCTTTATTACGATTCCGTTCAAAATTTTTTTTTTTAAATATTTTTATGCAAATTTCTTAAGCTTAAACCGTTTTGTCATTTGAGGGAAGTTTTTCAAAAAAACATCTTTAAGAAACTATTTTTATTCATAAAAAAAACTTCATTTTTGAAGGTATTTTCAAATCGGCCCAGCTCACGTAAATCTTAATATTTTTCCGAAATATGTTGATGGACGTCTTAAAATATAATAGATTTTATAATTCCAATGGAAAAATAGTACCAATTTTTTTTTGTATGGGGTGAGAGGCAGTCTAATGTACATACATACATTCATGTGTAGATACCTTCAAGAAGGTAATGTTCCAAGTACTAATCGGATAAGATTATCAGTTTGTATTGGTTTGTCACGGTTGCAGTTAAATACGCGGCGATAGTAATCCAAAAAAAAACCGAATTACATACATACATACAGACAGGGTTTGAAAATGCTGTAATATTTTTATTTAATTTGCTTTTGCTGTGCTTTGACTTCGGCATGTATGATATCGAAAGCAAAGCAAAAGCAATTCAGAAAAAAAGCAAATGCTTTGGCTGCCGTTTTGCTATGAAATTTCGAAAGCAAATTGTGGAAGCACAAAGACAGCGNTTTTTTTTTGTAAATTCATTGACCTCATTAAAAAAAAAACAAATGTACAAAACACTTTCATTTGAATTTGTCTGATATTTTAAAGTAGCTTTAGTGGTTAGACCTAAATGAAGAAATTATTTTTCAAGTTTTTGAAATTCGATGATTGATTAAGTACTTACACCATATTACTATGTCCACGTTACTCGAAATACACCGCATATCTGCAAATTAATGTGCATTAGAGTGGTCCAAGTTTCATATGGTGGAGAAAAATTTCATCTTAGAAACCCCCTCAGTTCTTTTTGGTTTTTGTAATATCTATACCAACTTTCAATGTGCTACTGAATCCCTTTGAAACTGACAAAAATATTGGTGATTTTTTATAAAAAGCTACTGGCGCCATGATAACCTGAAGCTTATAATATTTTTTCAGCTAGTTTAAATTTTAAATGTTCTTATGTTGCTTAACCAATGCACTGTGGTACCAATGCCGGTTTTTTCTTTTATCTGGGGCTGTATTGGTATGTAATCGTACTCTTAGTTAATGAGTTCGCAGTCGCTCAGATTTTAATTTTATAATTTTATAGTTTTTTGACGTTTAGTTTCGAGCACAAAAATTAGTTTCTCGTTCGTTTGTACGAAACTTTAAGAGAAATGTAAAAAACAGACTTTTTGTTAAGAACAAAATTTCACTTGAAAAAAAAACATATATGAGGACTGATAAAAGTACTTAACAAAAAAATAAAAAATAAATTTATAAAAAAAGGAAATTGATGAGCGCAAAAACTGCATGAGACTTTCGGCACTCATTAATTGCATTGCCTCACATAATTTCTGTATCAAAAAAGACACTAAAATAAACATTTGCTTTCTTCGAAATAAAAACCTTATTATCAGTAAAGTGTTAATATGTGTATAAATAAAATAATAAAATATGTATCTTTACAACTACACCTAAAAGAAAGTTTAGCAAAAAAAATCAGAATGCTACTGCTGCGTATACGCACTATGTCATTTGTAAATATGTACTATGTTTCTATATATGTTTGTGCATATAAAAAACTAGTCGAGCCGGTGTCCGTTAAGGAAAGCCTTAACAAATTCAACCAAATGAAACTTCGCATGGGCATGTGTTAATTAATTTTTATTTGCTTTTGTATTCACAAATTCTTATATTCCTTACTTTCATTCATTCAACTATAAATGGTTTGTTCTAAATTTCATTGCCTTTTTTATGTTAAAATAGTGCTAAAATTATTTTGAATTGAGTATAACAGACGTACCGGAAATTGACTATAGTAAATGCAATTAATTAGAATGCAAATAAAATATGTATATAATATCAAGCGCGCTACGTGTGTATGTAAGTATGTCGGTATTTAACATAAAATAATATCACGGCTGATAATTGCCTTCTGGCAATTCTATTTAGTAAAATTGATAACATTTTTAGAACTTAAACATCAAGATAAAAAACCTATATACATAAATGTACTAGAGGTTTACGCCGACAGGCTTTGCGGCGGCGGCGTGGTCAACTTCAAAAACAATCGGCGGCGACGGCGACGCTGGTGCGCCTAGAAAGGCCGGCGCTTCTGCCCATAAGGTAGATTCCATGAGGCTAATTATCTTATCTTATGTCATCTCGTCAGCGTTAGGCATTCGCCATGCCAATTCAGATTATAATTTAATTCTTTCTTGAATTAGTTTTAAATTTAAATATTGTTACTTCCTACTTGAATTAAAATGTTGAGTGTCTGGCGCTGCAGCGCGCTGATGGATGGGCGAATAGAAGAAGGCCTGAGGTATATACTAGATATTGGCACGGGACATCGGGACTCGCGGGAGGTCTTTAAAAATTTGTTGGGCGAGACGGGACCAAAATCTTTCCCGAAGATGCCAGAACTTTCATTGTTTTCTTT
>NW_016175228.1:0-3337 GCF_001687245.7 Rhagoletis zephyria
CTAACGTTTCCATTCTAGATGCGAACGTCAAGTTGGCCACATATGGTTTGCATCATCATAGCCGTTGCTCAATGCTTGTCGCAGTGCTGGCAGATTCATTCCTCTGAGCTTTGGAACCACCAGCTTCAGAGTCCCCTGAAGGTCCGCCCCCACAAGGTCAACGTTCCCCCCAGCACCTAATGGACTATCTTCTGGCATCTGGCACAGAATCTCAAGCTTTTGCGAGAAACTAAGGCTGTTGTTTGATTCACTGATAGAGATCTCGTTCCCTACAGACAAGCGCTGTTGTACCAAAGATTCTGCTAGAGCACCTATTAAAATAATCAAGTGGGACGAAATCTACCGGGCGTGGAATCCCCGTATCGATCTGGTTAAAAATTGATCCAACGACCTGATTTTCTAAGGCGCGAGAAATGCTACGGGTAACCGGTCTGTTTTTATCTAGGATCCCCAAACCACGTATAACTCTCCTGTTGTTATCTTTCTCAGACATTCACACACCTATACAATGCACGAGCGGCCTTCAAGCCTATTTCAACGTTACCCTTGTATAGATATATGACAAAGAAAACAAGCTCAAATATTCCAAAAACAAAAATCTCAAAGGCAATTCACGTATTTGAAATAATTAATTAAATAAAATCATAAAATAAACGTATTCCAAAAATATGTAAAAAATCATTCGCAATAAATTCAACTACTTATTCAGCTCCTAAAATAAAAAAGGCGTGAAATTTGATGTGTAAACATATGCGTATGGCAAAGAATAAAAGTGCGTTTACATATAAATATAATCCCAATCAAAGCTCGTTAGCTGTCAAATTGGGTGTGCTTGTTCTTCTCACAATTTGAGGAAAAGCTAAGCTTTTTCTCTGTGCCACCATGATCACTTTTTTTGCCACACATATTATGCTATTTAAATATATTTTAACTTAATATTTTATTAAAAATACCTTTAAAAACCTCTTTTCCTTGCTAGCGTCAATTTTTGTTTACTTTTACATTTGACATCGATATAATCGATAAAACTAGGTTGGACACCAAAAAGTTATCGGTTTAATCTGAGATTATTTTATAAATTTAATTTTGTATGGCTAACATGGGTTAGGTTCGAAATTAAATATTAATTTCTCTTAATTTTATTCATTCTGCTGATTTTAATCTTTTTTATTCATTTTCATATTTAATTCTTTTAACACATGAAATTATCGGTATGACTGACAAAATATGATACTTGTATATACTTGTGACTCAAGGGCGTTAAAATATTTTGAAAACACCGCATCAATTACTGTCTTTCAGCTTATAGTTTGGGCATTTCTATTTGTATATATTCCTAAATTTAGTTTTTCTTTTAGGAATATAATCTGTAGTTCTGCTTCATTTGTCGCTAGGTTTACGTTAAAGTCATGAATACATATAACATACCATCTTTTGTTTGCAAAATGGGAAGCTAAATTCATTTGTTTGGCATTTCCTCTTACTCTCGTCTTCTCTTTGTGAAATCTTGTATTAGCTCTGCTCCACTACTCAATGAACTTACAGGTTTTTACACGAACCTGCAGGAAGTTACAGGAAAAATGATCCCATGCTCCAAAATCATGTAACTGAGTGCGATATTTGGAGAATGAAGTTGCAAGATTTTACCCGATGCTTTTTTTGTTCCGGTACTTTTTGCTGTTACTCACTTTTTACTCTCACTTCAGAGAGAGATTTTGCTGTTTGACATTTTTACAGGATTTTACACGAAAAGTATTAGGTCAGAGCTATTATATCATCCATACATATGTAGTATATATGCATATATTCATGTATGTTCATCAGTTATCAACGGTCGCAGTTAAAATGACATCAGTATTTTTTTAAATTTTCGCCCTACTTTTTTGTCAATAGCACTAAACCTATGCCTAAAACCATGCTATGAATATCACAACCACTTGCAACAAATGAGTCCATACATACATATGTATGCACACACAAACTTAAGTATGTATACATATATGTACAATGCCCTATGCATGCGCGGAGTTTGCATAATCGGAAGTAATAATCTTAAATCCGCATTTCCTCTTACTATGCATATGCCTAAATGTATGCAACCATGTGCAATAGCAAGTAGGAACAGGGTGCCTCTTATGAAATTAAAAATTTTCTGTTGCAATACACATGGTAAGGCCTTCGAAATTTTCTGCTGGGCTATGCGTTACAGCTTCCCAAATTTTACCCCTACCGAAACCAAAGATGTATACACATCAAAAAGGTAAAAAAGGAATTCACGTTGTAATTGTTTTCTTCCTCTTTTTTTGATCTTGTATTTTATTTGTGTTTTTGTTGGTACAGTGTCTCTGTGTATAAACGTTTTTAATTTCTTTTCACGAATATGTGGGTATAACAGTTATTGCCTTGGTGTGAGTGCGGTGTTGCCTTGGCGAGGTCATAGTGATAGTAGTAAGTTCGTATGTCTTCTGTCCACTGTCAAGTCATCTACTTCCCCAGTTTTATAATATAGTGTGGCACTTCGACGCTAAGCGAATAATCACTTATTGTGGCTGCCTTACTTCCCCTACCCCTTGTGATAACACGCTGTAAGCCTCACTTACAAGTAATGCTGGACTTCCTATAAGGCGGCTTGAACAGCTGTCTGCACAAACCAAGAAAATGAAAAGAGAATCCGCCTCAGTATGCAAATCCTGCTATCAAGTACCACTCAATCAGAAACGCGAATCCGAGAAAGGACCTTTGATAGAGACTAAGCATAACGCACGTTTGTCATGTCGACACTTATCGTTTACAACTGGTCGATGCGATATTGCCGCTATGACCCCTAATGCTGTCCGAAAGTTACAGCGAAAGAATCTTAGAGTATAGAAATGTTAGGGAGGATATGACCAAAGATAAGTTAAAGATAGTAAAAGAACGCCTAGCAATAAAATATAATAAAAATGGTGACTTGAAAGAAAACTGTGCTATTGCGTTGGGTGCCATTGTTATTACGTAGCTGTAGTGCTGTTGCACGGTCGAGTTGCAAGTCGGCATGCTTGCGTTACCTGGCGTAGCTCATCGGCCGGGGTGGGTCTGTTGCACTCGCCTTGCCTACGCTACACTAACAAAAAATTGTTGTCATGCCGAATTAGGTGAGTTAAAGAAGAAGTGGTAGAACAAAAGCAAAGAAAAGAAACTGAAAAAGAAAAGAAGGCCAGTCCAGTCACGTCAGGGGGAGTCCACCCACCCTCATCAGCGCTCAACTAAAGCGAACCCGTGGGCATTGTGCTGACTCCTCTGAACTTACAACGCCCCCTTAGCCTGACTATCGTCCGTATGTCAGTCACACCGTCTC
>NW_016175228.1:6867-10209 GCF_001687245.7 Rhagoletis zephyria
TGCATATATGCATTACTTCGTTTTTCACATATGCATTATTTCGGGTTTCAGCCGAAAGTGTGCATGTATGCATTACTTCGTTTTTCACATATGCATTAGTACGGTTTTCAAACGAAATTGTGCATATGCATAATTTCGGGATTTGCTCATATGCATGGCTTCGGTTTTGATTCGAAGCTGTGCATATATGCACTATTTCTGTTTTCGACATATGCATTATTGCAGTTTTCAACCGATACCGTGCATGTATGCATTACTTCGTTTTTCATATATGCATTATTTCGGTTTTTGTTATATGCATTATCTCGGTTTTCAAACGAAAGTGTGCATATGCATAAATCGTTTGTTTATCATATGCATAACTTTGGTTTTGAGTTGAAACTGTGCATATATGCATTACTTCGTTTTTATCATATACATTATTTCGGTTTTCAAAAGAAAGTGTGCATATGCATAATTGCGGTTTTTTCTCATATACATTTTTGCGGTTATCAACCGAAACTGTGCATATATGCATTATTTCGTCTTTTTTCATATGCATTATTTCGGTTTTTAACCGAAACTGTGCATGTATGCATTATTTCGGTTTTTTTCGTATGCATTATTTCGGTTTTTTTCATATGCATTATTTCGTATGCACAGTTTCCACATACACAATTTCAGGGTGCCGAATTACTGCTCGGTATGGTTTGAGTGCTGTCTCGCATGTGGTAAAAACTAATCGACTTACTTGCCCATTTTCCATTTGCTTAGACCCGTTTGAGATACGTCAAGTCTTGCTTTCAAGTCTGCTCGGTTCGTAGGCGAAGGAGGTGAGAAGAGAGGGTTAGTACATTCGTCTCACCATTACGCGCCATTTGCGTTAGGAATGGAACTTTTCTAAGTATTAATCGAAATAGAATAACATGAAGGCATCGAAAATAGCCTGAGATCACCAAAGCCATATGAATTTTAGTCAACACTTGACAATGAAATTACAGATTTTTAATTTTAATATACTTTCAAATACAACTAAACCTTGCTGGAGCTAAAAAGTGCCAGATAATTTTGAAAAGAGCTAAAGAGAAAAATAAAGAGCCAAATCTAGCTCCAAAAGCACCAAAATGGCAACACTGCACTGAATAAAAATGCATGTTTGTATAGGAGGGCTACGCAATATACACATATACCCGAGAGCACTTTTTCAGAAGGGTATTATAGCTTTGTTCACATAATGGTTGTTTGTAACAGCCAAAACGAATCGAGATAGATATAGACAAATGTATACATAAATGCTCAGAATTAATAGGGAAGTCGATTAAGCCATGGCTGTCTGTCCGTCTCTGTCCGACCGTGTACACGATAACTCGAGCAAAAACTTAGAGATCTCAACGAAATTTGGTATGTAGGTTGCCCTTTATACAAGGTAGGTTGGTATTGCAAATGGGCGGAATCGGACTGTAACCACGCCCACTTCCCATATAACGGTACTTTCGAAAAATGAAAAACTACGATATTTCTGCTATATTCAGTAAGGAGCCAAATCTACCTCCAAAAGCGCTAAAATGGCAACACTGCACTGAAGACAAATGCTACGCAATATGCACATATGTACATTAGGGCGTCCCTTATTTTTATACCCACTTGTGCACTTGTGCAGAAGGGTATTATAACTTTGTTCACATTGCGGTTGTTTGTAACAGCCAAAACGAATCGAGATAGATATAGATATAGACAAATGTATACATAAATGCTCAGAATTAATAGAGAAGTCGATTAATCCATGGCTGTCTGTCGGTCCGACCGTGTACACGGTAACTCGAGCAAAAACTTAGATATTTAAACGAAATTTGGTATGTAGGTTGCCCTTTATACAAGGTAGGTTGGTAAATTGGCGGAATCGGACTGTAACCACGCCCACTTCCCATATAACGGTACTTTCGAAAAATGAAAAAAACTACGATAGTTCAGTAAATATAGGATCCACATTGTTGAAAATCAGTATGTGGAGTAGAATTTTGGTAAAAAATAATACTGTTATGAAATTTTTGGAAAATAGGCGTGACCCCGTCCACTTATGATGAAATGCTGTATCTCACTAGCCGCTTCGCCTATCGTTAACAAACTCGGTACTAGCCTTGCCAAGGGTCTAGCTAGAAATCTGTTGAAAATCTTTGCAATCGGGAAATAACCACGCCCACTTCCTATATAAAGGTAATATACAGAAACACGAAAACTGCGGTAAATCAGTAACTACTGTCATCACTACTTGATATGATATCACATCTCTATTTATCTAAAACTTTGACTTGTACTTGTTCATTTGATTCTTGATGTTCATTTGCATAATTCATTTTTATACGAGTGTTAAATCATTTTATGTATTTCTGGTAAAAAGCAGTCGTTAATTTGAGTTCAACGAATAAACAGCCAGCTTGACATCTGTCCGAAGCGACAGACATCAGAAGTGAAAATGGACCTAAACCGATTTAATGTTGCGCAATTAAAAGAGGCCTTAGTGAAGCTTCAGTTGAAGACAAGTGGCACTAAAGCGGAGTTAATTAATCGTCTCCAGGAAGTGGACGCAGATTTGGTGATGCCAGCTTTTGATTCGTTTTCGCAAGCGGGTGCATGTGTTGCACAGGCGAATGAAGCGGATCAGCATAAAAGTGAGGAGCCGTCGAGGGACGACGTACGAGTCATGACGCAATTGGAGGTGCAGGTTAGTGCGTAACTTTGGTTTTGAGTTGAAACTGTGCATATATGCATTACTTCGTTTTTATCATATACATTATTTCGGTTTTCAAAAGAAAGTGTGCATATGCATAATTGCGGTTTTTTCTCATATACATTTTTGCGGTTATCAACCGAAACTGTGCATATATGCATTATTTCGTCTTTTTTCATATGCATTATTTCGGTTTTTAACCGAAACTGTGCATGTATGCATTATTTCGGTTTTTTTCGTATGCATTATCATTACTTCGTTTTTCACATATGCATTATTTCGGTTTTCAGCCGAAAGTGTGCATGTATGCATTACTTCGTTTTTCACATATGCATTATTACGGTTTTCAACCGAAAGTGTGCATATGCATAATTTCGGGATTTGCTCATATGCATGGCTTCGGTTTTGATTCGAAGCTGTGCATATATCGACTATTTCGGTTTTCGACATATGCATTATTGCAGTTTTCAACCGATACCGTGCATGTATGCATTACTTCGTTTTTCTTATATGCATTATTTCGGCTTTCAACCGAAACTGTGCATGTATGCATTATTTCGGTCTTTGTCATATGCATTATCTCGAATTTCAAACGAAAGTGTGCATATGCATAAATCGTTTGTTTATCATATGCA
>NW_016175229.1:0-10208 GCF_001687245.7 Rhagoletis zephyria
AGCCAGACAATTGTGTAGATAGAAAGCTTGCAAAACGCTTAAATGGGCGCCTAAACAGACTAAAGTGGCAAAGAGAAAGACAACGGCATTGTCGAAAATGCAAAGTTGGGGAAAGGGGAAGAGAAAAAATATGACCTACAAGCATTCAGAGTATTATTCTTTTGATGATTTGGTATGCAAATTTAAAAAGTTTAAAAATTTTTTAAAAAGATATTTTATAGTAGATTATACATAAACAATTGACTTGTTAGTCAAAGCTGAGCAAAGGACTATGAAAGATTTTGGATACATATTTATGCGCGAATTTAGCATAAAACCAACATTACTACAAGAATGAAGAAATGTTTAGCACAATATTGATTTTTAGTGTACGCAGCAAGCTTAAATTGACTTAATTTTTGGTTAAAAAATTCACTTGTGTGTGGAAACATGTATGTATGCACATAAGGGTGCCTCACAAAAAAAAAAAGTACGGATTATAAAATCTATTATATTTTAAGACCTGCCAAAATATTTCTAAAAATCTATTTTTTTTATAAATAAAATACGTTTTTAAAAATATTCTTTTTCCTGAGATGATAGAAGAGTTAAAGCTTAAAATATCTGCGTAAAAAAATATAAACATTAAATACTAAGAACGAATTCAAAATAGTGAGATTTTGGAGGTACATATTTTCAAACCAATTCAGCTCACCCAAATACTTATATTTTTCCGAAATATTTAATATAATTAATTAGAAAATAAATTATTCTACAATTCCTATGAAAAAACTAGCACCGATTTTTTTTATGAAGAGTGCTGCGCCCTAATGTCTATGCATATACTAGACTGGGCTAGAAATAAAGTTCGCCATACACCTTCAATCGAAAGTTTTTTGCAAGACAATTTCGAAAAAAAAAATCTGTCGAACTTAGGGGTCGCCTTTTTATTACACTTTTCGACATATCTTCGGTATTTACCGTCGAATCTTAAAGTATGATGTTTTAAAAACTTTGACTCGAGAAGACAATTTGTTTTTGGTTCCAAAGTTCATTGACGTACTTGAGGTCTCTAGTACTCACCTAACAGATCTCAAGTCTTTTCCCTCACGTACCACCCTAATGTAAGTAAATTAAAGTACACGAAAAATTATTCAACTTTTGCTAATGAAGTATTTCGATTATTCCAGTAGAACTATTTATACTATGTATGACGAAAGTACTTACATGGTTTTGTAGATAGCAAAACAATAGTGGTATTCACCAAGGTGAGCAAGTGGCCAGTGGTAGAGCTTACCACTGTAAAAACTGATTTGCAAAGTTACCTTAAGTAACTCTCTCGTGCCGTCTAACGTGGGTTTAACTTGAAAAAGTAACAGAAAAACATTGAGATCTCCTTGCCAAAACCCAACTGTAAGTCTTAAGAGCGTGTCAGACTGCAATTCGCCTTTCGGAAAGGTGTGACTGCTCATGCAACTGCTTTCTGAAATTTCTCAATGTAACAGCTTTTCGAAATATATTGCCACGGCTGACACGCTCCTTAGTTACCTCAAAACTGCACTGTTACACTCAAATTTAATGGGCTACAAAACTGCATACCAAAATTTTTTTTTTTAAATTCTGATTGAAAAGTTTGAAATTTTGACGAAGTTTCCTAATTTTTGTATGAAGTTCGAAATTCGGACTTACATGGCTTTTGTTAGATAGTGAGTTATACTTTCATATAAATAAATAAAACTTAAAAAATAGCCAAAACTTGATAAAATTTGGCATGCTACGTAATTTTTTCTGTTACGATTTTTCACGCCCTTAACTCCGATTTAGGCTTACCGTAGCATCTAATTTCGATAACGACTTACATATTTAATTACATAAATTAGTTGCATTTTGTCAAATCCAAAGCTAATTAATCTGCGCAACCGCAGCATTGCTAACTAAAGAAAAGTTTCTCATATGAATACTATACTACAAGAAAGTCACAACACTTTCCTGCATTTGCCATTAGGCTGCCTCAATACCCTCTACAAAAGTCCAACATTCATTTATTTATTTTTATTTTTGTATTAAGTTTAATTTCACTTTGGTTTCTAATTTGACTAACTGATTTTGTATGCTGCAGCATGCTGCTCCATCACACAACGCTGCTATGCATAAAAAAAAAATTTGTATGCAATTGGCATTTAAGACGAGCAAAGAAAGGAGACTGACTGACTATACGGACTATGAAGTGAACAAAAGCGGTAGCTTTCTTTGCAAAGGCTTGAATGCGAAAGTAAAAGTTAAAAATTTTGTAAAGCAATAAAAATAAGTAATCTACATAAATTCAAATCATTCAAAACGATGTAGAAAGAAATTCATTGAGACAAATATTTTAAACGAAAAAATAGAAAATTAGCCTACCAAAACAGCAGTTTATGCAGTTAACATAGATTTTTAAATTTAGTAAATTTTCAGCATAAAAAAACGAAAATAACGCTTTTTCTGATAATGCATAAGTATGTAAGTACATGTGTATGTATGTAGTTGGCTACAAAGGTCGCGGCAAAACAATCCATAAACACTGCAAAAAATTATGGGACTAACTTATAAGGAGCGTAGGTGCGGATTGATCTCCATTGGGCATTTATTATTATATACGTCTCATGTATTACTGTACTAATTAGTTCTCGACCAATCTCTTTACTACTAGGAATCGCGTCTCTTATTTATAGGTCTATCAGTCTCTCTAGCGTTTTTAGCAAAAACGGTCCTCACGCAGTTCGCATAAATAAAATCCACCCGATTTTACGACACCTTCGGAGCCCTTTGCAGCTGCTCGTTCCCGGCGACTTTAATGGTTTAAACGAATTTATCGCCCAGGCGATGTGACGATCGTCCAGAAGAGCGAAGAAGTACAAAATATCGCCAAGAAGTACATTTGTTTGTACTTCGAAGAGCGAAAAAAGAAGTACTGTACTTCTGACAGAAGTACGGTTGGTCACATTATGTATTAGGGCATACTAGTTAGTAAGTCTTCGTTTTTATTTTTTACCAGGTGGTAAGGATTTTTTTTCGAAGTACCATAAATTACAATATATTTCCAAAAGTTTATACAAAATATGGAAATATGAGTATCAGTTAAAAGAAAAATTCAAAACAAGATTAATTATAACTTTTGTTTTCTATTATCCTTTTGAAAAATGTCAAAAATGTCCTTTAAAAATATTATCCTTCAAGATTTTTAATTTTGTATGCATTTTGAAGAATCATGGTTTAATTTAAATCCTATAAATATATATAAGGACATTGAAGGATAATAATCGCAAAGGATATTTTAGTTTAATTAATTTGTTCTATGTCCTTGGGGGAAATCGTGCCATCGTATAAATAATTTAAAGATGTAGATTTACTAGAAATGCGCTAAAATATGGGAAACATATCGCATTGTTCGCATTTCCAAAGTTTTCATGGACGATTAATTCAAGTTATTAAATAAAACTTCAACTTCGTATACGTATATGCTATTTAGGATAAAAAGCACAAATCAAAATTTGCAAACAAATTTTTTTTATAGGTATATTCTTGGGACAGTCTAATGTACATGCATTAGGGTGGTCCAAATTTTTTTTCTGAGGAGAAAATACAGGCATCATAATGCTATTTTTAGCAATAAATAAATATTTTTGGACAACACCAATATACATACCCTATAAACATTTTGGCGAACGTTTGAAAATTACCTTCGATATCCAATATGAATATCGAACTGAGAACGAACTCATAACCAACCTTAGTTTTCCAACGTTCATAGTGTATTGGAAATTCATTCAAGATGGGTTAGAAAAAAATTAAAACCATAGTAACAAGAGAGGAAGTGAAATCCAGCTCATTTTCGAATGGAAATATGATACAATCACTCTCTCTCATTAAAATTTCAATTTGATAATGGGCTGGATTTCGAATTCATAACGGTTCCGTTTTGCTGGTGAATGGCCTAGTTTTCGAATCGAATACTAACATATTCCACATTCGTTATCGAAGGTGAGACTTGAAAAAAAATGTTAGTTTTCCAATCATTTTCGAATTGTTAACCAATCCCAATGTTTATTGGGTATTTATGCATGTGTGCATGTACGTAAACAGCATTCTTATGTTTTTTTTTACGGGCGGAATATGAGCTCCCAGTGCTTTCATCCAACTTATACACATACATATGTACATACATACATATGTTGCATGAAGCATGGCAATATATAGAATTTTCTCATGGTTAATGAGTTTTGGTAGATAGCGAAAATATTTATAATGAGTTTTCGCAGCAGGAGTGTGATTATTAAAAAATAAATGCATACGTACGTATACATACCTATTTATGGATGTGTATATGTGCGTACATACATACATATGTTAAGTACGTTCTAATGCTTTTGCGTAACATAACTACGTCAAATATCAGACTGAAAAATAGTTCTGCCCAACGATTTTTTGTGCAAATAAGCGTAAATAAAGTTCAGATTAGGTAAGGTTAAGGCGTCGATCCTTCCTTAATAGAACTCGGATGCTGGGTCTTGTTATAAGGTCTCCATTTTTTCAACAAAGAGGTTTTCTGTTCGCTTGCTCTGAGTCAGTGCTGCCACAACGATTATTTATTTATTTTATTTTATTTTTGTTTTACGAAAATCACCTAAAAAAGTTATCAAATAAAACATTACCACTCGAATTCACTCGACAGTGTATGGATGGATACCAAGACGAGCTGTGGTTTCCATGGAATAATACTCCAAGAATAATAGTAAGATTTGATTGTCATAACGAGCCCTTAGAAACTTATTCAACCGGCTTAAAGTTTATGACATACGACTGTACGGCACTTTACGATACTCTGTGAAACGCCTAATTTAATTTTTATTATTTTAATTAAAATTGACCAGTTCGTGGTTTTGAAGGCTAATGAACCTTGGGTAATTGATGTTATCAGTATGGGCTTTTTTTTTTAAGGGGTTATGGTAAAAAATACCATCGGCTGAAACAAGAAAATATTAAAAACAACACCGTAATCGATTCGTTCCGCTGCTCGCCTATTTCATAAATTAATGATTTTTGTACTAAAAATATAAAATATGTAAATTAATATAATCCGCTGTATTTTACAACTACCCAAATACCAATTAAAATATTTTCTAATTTTTATTTATTTCTTGCTTACTTTCATTCCCACGTGTACCCGTTATCGAAACTAACGATTAACGCTCGAACCAATCACGAAAATTAATGGAAAAAATTGCCTAAAAAAAATCCAATAAATTAACTGCAGGCGGTCAACTGTGGAAGGAGGTAAAGCAAGAGGTCGATTACTTGTTGAAGCCACAAGTGTTGAGTGAAGCCGAGCAGCATGTACGCGCCGCAAATCTATCGCGAATTGTTCTCATCGACAATCTCCAAAATGCCATAGAAACGGAAAATCCCAGTCAAGCAGAAATCGCATCGTTCCAAAATCGAAAGGGTAAGTCTCAAAAGTTTATACTCGTAGCTAAGTATTGCAAATGAATTACAGAAAAAAATGTGTAGTTGGAAAATTTGCGCAATTCAAATTAAACGACCAACAAAGTGCTGCTACACACTGCTGATCAGAGGCCTGCGCATCTTCAGTAGGTGGGTAATGGGTAGTGTTTAGGCGAAAAGTGGAGTGTATATACATATGTATATGTTTGTACTATGTAAGTGGCTGTATGAATTGGCAAAAGTGTCAGGCGTAAATGTGTAACATGTTGACGCCGTCACTAGCAACAATTCACACTTTATTGATAGCGCACATTCACAGTCGCTTTTTGTTGCTGCATACTTTTGCCAACAAACGCATAGTGCGGTGCTACTGTGACAAAACCACTAGTTCTAATAAAATATAGTGGGCGAAGAAGAAGAAGAAAACTTTTTCAAAACTCGGCAAAAAGTTATATTGCAGCATTGAGAAAATCAAAACGAATTGCAAATTTCAAGGGTTGTAACATTTCCCACTCGTTCGTTTTCTTATCGCCGCCTTCATGCCAAACTTTTGCAGTTCACACAATTCGAGTTGCAACGGCTGCAATGGCAATAATGGCCATGGTAATTGTGTGGCACTGGTTGTTGCTGTTGCTGTGTATTGAAAGTGGTTTGTTGATGGGCCGTTAGTAACGCTGAAATGGCGGCTCTGTGCTCCGCGCGTAGGACTGTCATAAGCAGGGCAGGTATGAAAAATTACGTTTTAGCTGACAATATGGCACGCTTAAGACGACAATGCAAAGGCTATGCGGGGAGGGGAAAAAGGAAGAAAACCATGCAATTCTTATACGCCTGAGTGCTTTAAGGTGCTGCTGTTCGGCACAAACGACTTCAGAAACTTTACGTACACCCTGGCAAACTTTTGTTTTTTATTATTTCTTGAGTATGAGAAGTGTTAGTTAAATGATTTGAATTCTAATACACTTCGAATGTTTGAACATGTGACCCCACAGACTTTTGGGCGTACTAACTAATTTATCGAAAATCAACACGAGCGACTGTTGCCACGAAAATGTCGAAAATTTGTTGGTTACGACTCTGCGCTTTCTTAAGGGGAGTTGGCTTTTTGACACCTTGCGCTCATCGAGCGTATATGTATGTGCACTAGGGTGGTCCAACAATGCATTTGAAAAAGTAAAGTCGGAATTTTATGCTCTCACCCCCCTAGGATTCTTCTATACCGAAAAAATATACACGTATTTTTTTTGAAATTTGTTATTATTTTATATGGGAAAAAATAACTTTTCGTAGAAATAGTATAGAATTCTTGAAAATCAATATTTTCCGATCGAAAAATTCTGTTACTCTTCAGGAGATGCCCAATAGTAACTNGGTGAAGCAGTTTGGTAAAAAATAACGTTTCTTCTTTAACAGGTCATCCGCAGATAACCCATATGGAATGCTTATTCATCCCATAATTTAAAACGCTCCTTCGAGGTGTTGCTGTGGGAGTCCCTTTTGTCTCTCGCTCGGTATTGGGCTAGCTTGGTATTAGCCTTGATAATTCCCTACATTGTTTTTCCATGTCTGTTAACATTATGTAGTATTTGTTAAACGAAAACTTCCAAAAATACTCAAAAAATACTTGTGAAGGAACATATTTTTTGTGGAAGTTTAACACCATAGTACTGCTTGTTTATGTTTTTATTTTTTTCGGAACATATTTTGTTTGAGTACTTTTTTCATGTATACAGTGCTCAAAATTTTCACTTCTCTTCCTTCCATGCCCTCTTTGTTAAAGTATGAGTAGTTTACATATTTGAAAAAAACTTCACAGTGAAGCAAACTGAATTCCGATGCAGACCTTTATTAGATACATATCGTCGACGCCTTTGCAAAACCGCCCATCGACCGCTTGCAAAACCGCCTATCTGACGGAACTCAAATTTTACAGGAGAGCGAAAATACTTTTTCCTATTAGGCATTGACTTTGTTTACAAATCTATTTTTTAATAACGATTTTATGAATAAATCCCGATGGGAAGTATGTATGTATCCCTGGTGCGTTGAAATACAGCGTATTTTCCATCAATGAATATTCCCGACATGCTAACCGTTTCATAATATTGTCCTTGAAAGTGCAAGAATAGGCGCCATTAGTGCGTCTTTTATATAAATATGTACATCATATATTTTTCATATGTAAATTGCGTAAATTAAAAACTGTTGCATTTTAACAAACGCAATCAATCAAGCGGCCTATTGACTTGTTTAATCAATATAAAGCAATTCCAATTTGGAATCGGAATAGTGAGTATGCGCCCCCATTGAAGCATGACAGTGCAACCCGATACATTTACATAAGTATGTATGCAAATGGAACTGCAATTAACGCAACCCCCATTCAGCAAATCGCACAAAGAACAATGACCCAAAAGTGGCAAAAGCAATAATGTGTGCGACCCCAATAGGTGGGATGCCACTTTCTAAGCCCGCATTTATGCATATGTACATATGTACATATTTAGATACATTTCTATTACATTTTCTTTCAAACTTACATACAAATGTAGTTGGATTCGAAGAAAACGCACGCACCCTTCCGCATTTAACGCCAGCACTTAGAGGCATAAAAGTCAAGCCTTGCAGACGATATGCAATTTATTGCACACTTTGTGCATTTCCGGTGTCTACTAAAAACATCCATATGTATGTATGTGGAACTTTTGGCCGTGCTGCGCCTTGATGATGGGGGAGTTGAGTTCAACTCCCAACAGCATTGCAAAAAATTATCTTCCTTCTGCTTGAACGAATTCAATTTGTGCGTCAAAAAAAAAGCCAAACTTTGATTTTTAAGTTTTTTCTTTATGATTTATTTTATTTCTAGGACATCGTCTGACATGGAAGGCCTACCATCGCCTAGCTGACATACACGATTTCTTCGATGTTTTGGCTAAAACATATCCGGATATTTGCTCAGTGGAAACAATTGGTTACTCATTACAGAAACGTCCGCTGAAAATCTTGAAGTGAGTATACTGAAAAATTGTAATTGAAAACATTCAAAAAAAGTGTTGAAACAAAGTTTATTTATTAACACTTTCTAAACTTCCTTCCACACGTGCAAGACGGTATTTCATTTCCGGCTGTTTATAACTTTTCACTTTTCACTTTTTCAATTTGCAGAATCTCCAACGGCAATCCGGGCAATCCAGGCATCTGGATCGATGGAGGCATGCATGCACGCGAATGGATTAGCCCTGCAACGGTAACATTTATTGCCAATCAATTGGTTGAAGGTTGGGACGATATGCCTGAATATATGCGCAATGTTAACTGGTAAGCCATGAAAACGAAAATCCGCAATTATTGCAATATTTTAATAAATATACCCATTTTTTACACTTTCACATTCCACATTTGACAGGTACATACACGCTGTGGCAAATCCCGATGGCTATGAGTACACACACACCACTGATCGCTTGTGGCGTAAGAATATGCGCTCTCACGGGCGCCAATGCCCGGGAGTCGACTTGAATCGTAATTTCGGTTACAAATGGGGAGGCAAGGGTACATCAGCGAATCCTTGCTCGCAAACTTACCGCGGTAGCAAGGCCTTCTCCGAACCGGAGACATTCTACATATCGAAGTTTATTAGCAATTACCCTCGTGACACCTTCCATGCATACCTCTCCTTCCACAGCTATGGTCAGTACATTCTGTACCCATGGGGCTATGATTATCATTTAACTGCCGATAAATCGGACTTGGATCGTGTTGCGCGGCAAGCGGGAACGGTGAGTGAAAGAAATTTGCATTTTGTAATATGTGCGAAAAGGAATCTATGGGTATGGGCACTAGTAGCAAAAGGCAATGGCGTTTTCAATTATACAAAAAGTTTTGCATTTTCATTGCCCTAATCTTAGTATTTGTGAGTAGAAGACAAAGAGAAGGTACCATTTTTCGGAAGAAAAATTCAATTAGGTTGTCAGCGAAATGTAAAATATTTTTCATGCCTGAAGACTCGTGCGTGATCTTATTCTATAATGCGCTACTCCAAAATGATGAAGGATGAAGAGACCATCGATAGTAATTTCGAGCATATCAACGAAGCGTAGATTTTTTTTTTAAAGAATGCATAAAAATTCAAGACCGTAGCGGTATCTCACGATGAAAAGAAACAAGACGAGTTAAGGGTTGTTATAAATAGATATTAAGCCGAAAATATTTCCACAACCTAGGCAGTCCAGTCTTCACAGTGGGCAAATACCTTGCTCTTATGAGTGTCAGATCGAAGTTTCCGAAATTTAGTTGGTATGATCTTCACAATAATCCGAACTCTATGTTTATACTAGCTCGTTTTCTTTGTTCTCAGAAAAGGGACTATGATAAGGAGGCTCGGAACCAACATCAGTGCAAAAGAGTATTCTAATTCGTAGGTAGATATATATTCTACCGGAGCAGGGTACAATTTGCTAGACTGAAGGAAATCATGCATTCAAAATTTGATACAAAAAGGTCTCAAACTCAACTGAGTAAATCAACCAATTAATTAGATAAATCAACATACTACAATAAGTTGGTACATTGAGTGAAGAAACTGTTTAGATATGGAAAATATACATACATACATAGTCCATTTTGCAGATTGCACTATCAAACGCAACTACAGGAGCTAGAACATTGCTACTCTATGTATAGCTAGGCGAGCCTTACCCACAGATCTCAACAAGAATCATCAAAACTGGAGATGGAGTGCCTTGGCA
>NW_016175230.1:0-10208 GCF_001687245.7 Rhagoletis zephyria
CTCCAACCGATATTGTCTCTATTTGCATGGATGAGTGAATGTGTGGGCGCACACAAACATAGGTCGAGTCTGGACCAGGCTACTTCGAAGCGTTTACCTTCCTTACTATTGCACATATGTAGATATGCATTTATACGAATTCACAAGCCTGCGCAAGTGCAACTATATATGTATGTATGTACGTTTGTNCTTCCTTACTATTGCACATATGTAGATATGCATTTATACGAATTCACAAGCCTGCGCAAGTGCAACTATATATGTATGTATGTACGTTTGTATGTGTAGTTAGTTTGCCTAGGCCCTAGGGCATGACTTGTGGTCGACTGACTGGCCGCTGGCTTAACGCTGCTTAAACTGCTCGACGTTTGTGTGATTGACTGTCCCACTGAGTGTGGCTGAAATTTCACGGATTTGTCAAGCAACTGACAACAACGGCAGGCAACAAGTCACCACTGGCATGACTTATCGATTTCACGTTCGTTACGCCTCATCTATTAGCCTGCAAATGCACAAAAAATTCTACTTCAGCTATTTTTCTACGTGTATGATGTTGCATTAGTGGTTGTATGTACAGATGTATGCAAGCATTTTGAAGCAATTCCTATAACCATGCCTCAATTATAAGTAATCCGAAAAAAAAAAAATGCAATCATACCACAATTAAAGATTAAGCCCATTGATAACCATAGACGCTTGCAGAAAAAAGCGCAAATCGAAAAACCTAAAATAATGTTACGTTTCTATGGACAAAGAATCAACGAGAATGGCAGAAGCATTGCCATTATTGGCACGAAGCATAACGAAGAATGAGTGAATGAAATGAAATCGAAATTGAAATCCAAGTTGAAGTTGAATAAGAATTTAATTAGCGCACTCGCCTTCTTTCCCATTTTTTGTGTTGCTGAGCACTTAATCTCCAGCATAAACACCCAGAGCCGCCCTGATAAGATCCTGTTTGTTTGCAAATGGCTTTCGAATGATTTAATCTTCTTAGAAATATTAAGCAATGAATTATCGCCATGCTGCCTTCCGGCTTACAGAAAGTGCAAAAAGAGCGAATGAAAAAGCAAGCTAGAAGCAAGTTTGTTAAAAATATGTGAATGTATATCGATTATGTAACACTGCCAATTATGGTTGTAGGTGGGGAAATAATTGATTCCATGGTATTTTTGATTTGCATTTGTATGTACATTAGGCTGGGTCACGAAGAAGAAGTTTGCATCTAGTTTGAAAGGCAAATTTGAATTTTTTTCGCAAATTTGAATTCTATTTGTGACACGATTCCAAAATATTATCTACAGTGACTCAAACAAGTGTTCAAATGATGTTTATTAATACTCACAACGATTTTCAAGTAAAATTTTTTTTATACTTTACTATAACAATATTGTCCATGGTTTAACCAAAACCATATAAACAAAGTTTCAAAATTTATACAAAATTTAGAAAAATGCCAAAAGTTTTATCGAAATTTCGAACTTTCAAATCTGCATTTTTTTAAGACTTTTGCGTATAAAGCCCATAAAACTTTAGTATAACAATGTGAAAGTTTTGTGTGGCTTAAAATCGCTTTATTTTATTTTCATTTTCTTGCTGGCGGCTTTTTGCCCTTTTTTCTGTACAAACAGGAATTTCTTATCGAATAAAACGCTAGACCATTCGCAAAGGATAAAAAAAACAATTTTTATCAATTGGACTTGTTATATGAAAAACCCGGTAACCGGTGGCAAAAAAGTATTAAAAACCGACTCGAGTTTTTTTTATTTAAAAATTTTCTAAAAATTTAGACTAAAAGTTTCGAAATTTTGATGAAAATTTGTTGAATTTTTCTAAATTTTGTATAACGTTTGACACTCTTTGATTAAATGGTTTTGGTTGTCATCGCTAATATTTAAAAAAAAAAAATTTAGCTTGAAAAATAAAGCGAATGTTTTTAAAAAAATCACTTGCGAGCACTTCTAAGAGGCACTATATCTTTTGAAAGGTACTTTTAAGTACTTTATTCTTCTAAGGGAACGTTCCAGACCAGTTAACTTAAATGTCTCCATAGCAGTACTGCTTTCAGAAACACGTTATCAACGATGTGTCACAATTTGAAATCGATGCATAAATAAAAATAAAAAGTTATGAAAAAACTCCATTTAGGCTTTTTTGGGGTGTGTGAAGAATGAACATTTTTATGTTATCCTCTCAAAGTAAGTTCTTAAATTACTTTGGATTGGGGAACTACAAATATGTTTCTTTCTTTCGTATGGTGGGCGATCTGGACTAATGTACATAGGAATTTCCGGTTTGCTAGAAGAACCCTATAATACCGAACAACCAAATTTTTTTGAGTATGCAGAAATGGCTGCCAACCCTGCAGGTAAAAGCTAAATCAGTTAGAAAAAATACTAGTTCATTAACTAGTATGTGCCTACCAGTTCGACAATTTCGAAGAACTTAAGCGTTCAGGGCGATTTGCCTTTGAATTGCCAAAGCCACGTGAAGATTACTTGTTCTGATTCTGAGATCGCAGGTTCGAGGACGCTTGCAGGTGGTTAAGATTTTTAAAGTTAAATCAATGTAAGCAAAAATAATTATTTAAATTTGAATATAAATAAGAAATTTGGAAATATAATTGCATTGCAGAAAAAACATGCATATGGGAAGAAATGCTTGTACCATAAAAAAAGTAAATTAAAAAACAATATCCCTTTTAATTTAAATTTAAAAATTACAATAAAAACCATAAATAAAGAAATAAATTTAAAAATAAATAAATGAATTTAAAAAAAAAAAAAACGAAACAAAAAATAAAATAAAATAAAAAAATTTTTCCTGAGTGCTTTGCTCTGTCGGCCATTGCGACTGTTGAAGCGCGAGATTTTCACGGAGAATGATTTGGCAGGCTATCTCATCAACTGGTATGAGTATTTGTACTAGTAGATGCTGATGCCTGACAATCGACATCTCGTAGGCCATCGCAAAGTTAAAAATACCAAAAAAAAGGCCATAACGTAAACTAGTTGGACTAAAACGCAAACTGGTAGAATTCTAGTTCACAACTATGTAGTAGCTTTCCCTACAGGGAACCTTTTGTTTAAATATTTCTCAAAAGAAGAGAATTTGTCTACTTTGCAACTTTACTTCATTGCACTTCTTAAGCAAATGTCACCAGAGGAAAACACTCTTTTTTTATTAATATTTTAATAATTACTCTAATGGATACTAATTTTAAAACGCTTTTTAGAAATTTTGATTTGTTAAAATATGATATTCTTCCAGGTAACAAACGATATCTTCATCTATTCGAAGTAAAGCTTAAGCCAGTTTATCGTACCGCCTACTGAAAAATCAATTATGAATTTGTTCAGTCTAATCGGCTTAGAAACACGGTTAAAAAATTTCTTGCAAAAAGAAAAGAATATATTCTTACTTCATTCTGGTAACTTAACGAGTTGTTTTTCAAGCCAAGATTTTAATTTCGTTTTCTGTCAAAACATGTACACATATGTACATATCGCACACCTAGATCTATGCGCGATCAACTAAAAAATGATATTAGGACCATTTTTTTTGGCTATCTCAAACGATAGCTAGAAAAGCGTCAAACGATTTTCAAGGCATAATTTGGCAAAGGTTAGCATTGGAAAAACTTCCGCCTGGAACACCGTGGCACAGTAGTTCAAAATTAGCATTTTGTGTTCACAATTCACTCGAGCCTTTATTCTCCAGTCAATTTGACTATTTGTATACCCGAACGCACTTATTCACAAGGGTCAGTGCCGGATCGTGAGCTCGATTTTGGGGGGGAAATGAGAATCAAAAATTTTGTACGCCCAAGTATGGTATACATTTTATTTTATTTTGTTATATATTGTTTATAAAAATAAAAATATAAAATGTTAAAAAAAAGAATTTCACCAAAATTCTTTTATTTTTGTTTTTGGTTTTTATAAAAATTTTGGGTACGCAGTTTTATATATTATAAAATTTTAGTATAATAAAGTGCAAGTTGCAAGTGCCTACGAGTTCGCGTTGATTTTTAATAATATAAAAAACCTCTTTGCATTGCAATTGCATTTTATTGTACTCAAATTTAATGATCTATAAAACTGCATAACCAACATTTTTCTAGAAACTCGTTTATTTTTAATTTTGGTGAAATATTTGTTTTTTAAACATTTCAAACTTTTTTTTGTGATTTTTTTTTTTTCGTTTCGGGGGAATGCTACTATTGTATTCAACTCGTTTTTATTATCTAGCACTTATTACCTAGCGGGAACAGGAGTATCGATTTTCTTCATTTTTTTTTTTAACTAAAAAATATATTTCTGGGAACCTTTAATTCAAGCTTTTTCGCCGCAAACAAACCTCTTCATTTCAAAATAATAACACCAACCGAAAAAAAAACAGCAAAATCGTAAACACACAAAAAAAAAAAAATCCTTGCACACAATTTAGTTATTTTTCAAATCAGCATTCAAGTTCAATGCATTGTCTGTTTGATACGTGATTTGGCGCGTGAATGAGCCTACCTACGCTACTACTTCCCCTTGTCTGCCCAAGAAGCTTTTTGCAAGACGTGAATTGTTTGGTGTTTAGGCTTATTTTGTTCATGTAGCTACGCTTGCATCTGTTAAATATTTCATGAGCATGCTATGTATTTACTTATGTATGTACATATGTATGTATGTATGTATTTCGCCAGTCCAAACAAAGCAAATGCGTGTACTCGCACAATATTTCATTTACGCACTTCACAGATTTACCTTTTGATTCCATTAAAGCACAGCCGTGACTACGAGTATGTATGTACATATGTATGTATGTATGTATGTATGTATGAGCTTCTGAAAACTTTTGTCCGCTAACAGTTCATTAGTTTTCACTTTCAGTAGCGACATTTTTCCTTTACCAACTCTATTTATTGTTTAATAATTTTCACTAAGAAACTTTTAGTTGTTGATAATAAAATACCTTTTTTTTTGAATCCTATTCTGGGCATTCTTATTAAATCACAGCCAAGCCATTCTCAGCTATTGTTTGGATGAGTTGACAATTTAGTTGGCCGCAGCAATTTGGTGCACTTGCGCTTGGTTCTAACAATTTGTTACACTTTTTTTTTTTTTTTTTTTTTTCCTTCCATTGCTGCAACTGTTTTTAAGTTTTCTAGCGAATTTATAATCGAGAATACCAGAGCTAATTTAAATAAAGCATTTTTTCTATTTTTCTTCGCTGTTCTGCGCATTGTTGTTGCTAGTCTAACAGTTTTGTTAACACTTTTTTCAACAACATCTTAATTGTCTTGTTCTTCTTCTTCTTCTTCTTCTGCGTTATTAACCTATTTACAACAGTGTTACATTTTAATTATATTTGTTGTAGCTGAGGCAATTTATACCGACCGAAAATGCCTAGAATTCATTTGTTCGGCCTTTGTTTGTGCTGGCATGTGATTTTGTCGTTTGTTTTGTACTAAGTCGATTAAGCCGTGGCGCTTCTATTGGCCTTCAATTTGCCCGCTTTGACATTAATTAAATACTATTTGGTGTAATTAAGACATTTATGTCGTGTCACTGGATTTGTGTTAAATGTCAATTCCACTTAAGCTGGACAACGGCTGTCAGTCCTTCAAGATTTGATCGAATGGCTAGATATTATGAAGAAGTCGAATGAGTAAGTAGGTCATTTGAGGTAAGGCGAGTAGACTACTTAATTACAAGAGATGCGATAGCTTTATTAATGGCACCACATTTACATATTCATGCTTGCATTTGTATGGGAATAGAAATGTAGCTCTTCAATGAAGTGCATACATTTTAGCAAAGAAAAGTCCAGATGCTGTTATATGTAGTTAGTTAGAATTGCGGCACAATAACAAAGAATCCTATAGAATCGACTAAGCCTTAACTGCATTTTTATGAATGTAAATACAGAATGCTTCGTCAGACGCTTTTCGATATTTTTTATGGTTATATCGGCCCCTAATTGCGATTTTATCGTGAGCGACAAATTATCGAAAACAATTTTTTTTTTTTGTTGCAAATAGGCTACAAATACGAGTTACAACGTCCTACAAAATCATAGGCTTTGAATATTTACCGTTACGGAAGTAAAGCAAAATGAATTTTATCGTTTGCTTTGTTTACACTTTTGAGATCCTATAATTTTATCGTAAGCGACACCATGTGTACAGAACTTTATTGTAAATAGCAGTTCCATTGGCACTTGCTACAACTGATTGCTTAAAAATCAGCTTCTATGGTCATGTGGAGGTACACTTTTGAAATTATTTAATTTTGCCCTTTATCTCTTTTAAAATTTCTTATATGATTTAAATCTTTTCACTTTTACTTATCATAACTTTTGCACTTCAGCCTCCTTTTATAAAATTGCAGTCTTCAATTTTAATCTCTAGAATAAAAGTTTTCATTTAGTAATTTTTTTACCCAATAGTGTGGTTTAAACACACGACGAGTCGAGAAATATAAAAACTGTTTTAGAAATTTGCCAAAAATCTCCCTAATATGAAGATTTTGGCACTGAACCTATTCTGGTCAAGAACTAAATTTAACTTTTTTCTCATTCTTTAAAAAAAATTAAAAAAAAAATATATCAAATAGTAGTGCCAACGTGGACAATCTAGTAGATGCACCGAACAGTTAAAGTTGAAAATATGTTGAGCTTATTCTGCTGATTGCTTTTATTTAATTGACTTAAAATTCAGTTTTTTCAAACAATCCTTAACGAACCCGCACTCCTTCGCCTTGTCCTTCGCCTGTTCCTTGTCACAAGCGCCGATTCTTTGATAACTTTCCTCTTAGGGTGTTTAGCAAAAATATCGTAAGCGCCATTTTACCTTTAGAAAATAAGCTATGCAAAAAATAAATATACCTATTGGAAAGCTAGCATTCAATAATGTTGTTGTCCGTTTAAATTCAAATAAACTTTTACACTGTATAAGAAAGAATTAAAAAAAACCCCTCCTGTAAAATTTACCTTTTGTCGCTTACGATAAAATCGCAATCAGGGGTCTACTGTTATAATTACATTTGGTGACACATGTTATTATTTGTACGTTTATCAATATCGTTTTCGACGTACGTATGTATGTACATTACATTTGTTTAAAAATAAACTTATCCACATAACTCCGAATATCGCTAATTTTGTATCGACTAATTTATCTATATAATTATTGATACATTTGTAAATTTCATATCGAATAATAGTATATCGATAAATTAAAAATCGATACTCACGATATCTATGCCAGTATCGATATATTTGCAAAAAAGGTCTGTCGATATCATTATAGATGCATATTTTCATTTGGTAATCGGTACATTTACATATGAATTTATCGGTATCGTATATTTACGATAACTACAGACCTAACCTTATCCGCTCCTCGCCGCCGTAATTGAATAGCTCAGCTGGCAGACTGTCAGCTGCAGCAGCTTTGTTGTTTCTAAAGCGCGCTATTGCTATTCGTACCTTGTCATAGTCAGGTGGTGGAACATCAACTTCGTCATCATCGACTGGAGACTCGGGTTTGTCTACTCCACAGCTTTCAGTACTGCTACCATTCAATAGGGTGGAAAAGTGTTCCCTCCATAGATTAAGTACATTCTGGACATCAGTCACTAGATCCCCATGGTTGTTCTTATAGGTGTTCGCGCTGGTCTTGAAACCTCCAGTAAGTCGCTTAACTCTCTGGTAAAAATTTTGAGCATTGTTCCTGTCGCCCAGCACATCAAGCTCTTCGTACTCACGTATTTCGGCCTCTATCTTCATATTGCGGCAAATATGTCATGAAGAAAGCGGCTCGCCATATAAACGTGTATTCGGTTGAGAAACCACCCCCCTCCAAGCAATGGGCTGTGCGCTGGGTTTGAGTCCCATCATTAAAAATAAAGCCTCGGATGAGACCCACACGACCACGGCAAACGTTTAAAGAACTACGATTTGAGGGCATGTACCTGGAATGTCCGGACCCTTAATGAGGAAGGTGCCTTTGCCCGGCTGGTTGATGTCCTCGTGAGGACAAAAGCTGACATCACCCCGGTGGACGAATGTTTAGCCGCAATTCGACGAAGGACAAGACATCCAAGTATCTCGTCTATGAGCGCTTGGAGCGTCCATATGAGTGCTACTCCGGACACGGTATCAAAATCGCGCTTGGCGATTTCAATGCCAAGGTCGGCAAGGAAGGGATCTTTGGCGGAAAATTCAGCCTCTACGACTAAACGTCCGATAACGGACTAAGGCTGATTGCCTTCGCCGAGGCCCGAAACATGGTAGTATGCAGTAGNGCGGCTAACAGAGACAGAAAAACCCAATAAAGAATTGCTGTGAGTTCCGCCTGAAAGCAAAATTAGAAATAAATTATTAATTAGCAGTATAGATTTTGACGTGTCGCCTTTAGTAAAAATATAAAAAAATCAATACACCGGAAGTAAAAGATTATTACGGCAGGGCATTTTAAAAGCTAATTGAAACTGAGGGAATTAAGAATTGTGGAATAATTGTAGACAGCTAGGTGTTCACAGAAACTAAATGGCAAATCTTTTGAGTTGGTATTCATGAATGCATCCGAAGTATTAACGGTTAAAGCTTTTTGTTTGAACCGAAAAATGCCGGATTTTTAGGCATGGGATTCTAAGCTTTTAATAATGAAAAAGGATTTACTTTTTATGCCCTTAAGATTACTAGAGTTTAATTGATCTTTAGAAGAACGGAGACTACAATAACTATAACAAGATTTAAACTTCTATACAGTGGCGAAAATATAAATGGGGAAGAGACATGATAGCACAACCGTCGATTTTTAGTATATTGCTAGGGTAAATTTCACAGATATTTCATGAAAATTAGGTATAACTGAATTACTAATTAATTCACTGCTTAGCTTATACTTCTCTGTGGGGCTGTGGCGTATGAGTAATTATTATCATTACATTATCAAATCTAACAAAAAATTACACCCAAATTCACAAAAAAAAAAAATTAAGTAAAGAAGACTTTAAATGCTTTATAAATCGAAAATTTGTATGAAAGTGTCTGTTTATAAATCTCTTTAAATCTATATATTTTTTATGGAAGAAAATGCGTGGAAAAAAACTGAGAAAAATTAACGGTGAGTCCTAGCTACCTAAAACTTGCACCTTATTATACTAAAATTTAATGGACTACGAAGTTGCATACTCGAAAAAATTCAAAAAACTTTGATTAAAAGGTTTAAAAAATGTATGAAAATTTTTAAAATTCATCGAATTTTTAAAAAGGTTCTACAGAGCTTGAAATTTTTAAAACAAAGAAAAATAGCCAAACCTGCTAAATTGCAAGTGTATCTAATATTTGCATCTATTTATGTCCATGAATACCCACAATGTTTGTTTGTCAACATGATGCTTTGATTGCTTGCTGTATTATATATGCCTGCTGTCCACCGTTAAGACACATATCTCTATCGTTGTATTGTTGATCTTACTACATGAGCCACGAATGCATGTATTTATTTTGTACGTTGAACAAGCCACCCTAATGTGCATATATATGTACATATGTAGATTATTCTCCGGAAAGCGAGCCTACTCAAATTATTAAACTTGTGTACGGTGGCGAGAACGTAAATGGTGACGAGACATTTTGGCAAGTTTTAGCAAATTTTCTTTGTTTAAAAAATTTTTATTATTTTTTTATGAAAATATAGCTTACCATCAAAAAAGTCGTGTCAATCAAAATTTTAAACTTTGTAGAGCATTTATAAAAATTCGATGAATTTTAATTAGATTTCTTAGAAACATTCTAAGTACGCAGTTTTGTAGCCCATTTAGTACAATTAAGTTGATTTCTGTAAATATATATTTTGTTCGGGCATTTTCTTCCATACAAAGTATGCTCGACAATTTTATTGTTTGGAAAAAAGTAGCATCACCTTCTTCAAATAAAAATTGCCAAAAATCAACGGTAAGTCCTACATACTTAAAATTAGCACTTTGTATATATTTTTTTTTTAATTAAATGGGCTACAAAGCTGCGTACTCAGAATGTTTCTAACAAATCTAATTAAAAAGCTCAAAATTTGAATGAAACTTTTGCCAATTTTGCTAATTTCTGAACAAAGTATGAAATTTTGACTTACATGTTTTTTTATATAAGGTACACTTTCATAACATAATAATATAGGTTAAATAAACGAATAGGAAATATCCAAGTAA
>NW_016175231.1:0-10206 GCF_001687245.7 Rhagoletis zephyria
AGTACTTTGGAAAGTATCGAGTAAAATCACCAAATAAGGTATCGAGTATAAAAGTACTTATTTTTATACCCTCTGTATCGATACTTACTCAATATCGATAGTATCGTTCGAACCCTATCTGCATGTAAAATGTGCCTCGTAGGGGCATACGAATACAGTGAAACCCGCTTAAGTACCTAACCCGCTTAAGTAACCAACATTTTTGGACACCTTGAATTTTTTAATATAATCAGAAGAAAACCCTATCTTAAGTACCTCCCCGCTTATGTACCCAACCCGCCTAAGTACCTCAATTTTTCGTACCCCATTTACAATTTTACTTACAATTTTCCCCTTTTAAGTGCTCATTTAAAATTCCTTAACATATTTACGTATTTTCAAATACAGTAGCAGCGCTACACGCCTTCGGTAAAAAAAATTCTAAAAAGTCAACGGTAACTTTTAGCCACTTGAAACTTGCACATTATTACACTAAAATTGAATGGGCTATAAAACTGTTTACTCAAAAAACACTTCTCAGAAAAAAGTGTGAAATTATGATGATTTTTTTTTAAGTGTTCTACAAAATCTTTTGCTTAGGTTTATATGGCATTTGTTAGTGAATGAACTGCATTTTAATTGATTGAAAACCCTTAAAAATTAATAAATGAACATAAGTGGCAAACAATAACTTTGACTTTTAAACAATTTAATTTTTGTAAAAATGATAACCATTGCACTAAATATTTTTTTAATAAAGTTTTTCTTTACTTGTTTATGTGTTTAAATAATGCTACGATTTTGGTTTTAAACTATGTATACTTCATTAAATGTTGTTATTCAAGTAGTTATGTAAGTTAACAAGAAGGTGTATCTACATCAGTAATTATGTTCGCTTAAGTACCCGCATCGAGGTACTTAAGCGGGTTCTTTTAATTACCCAACCCGCCTAAGTACCTCAAAAAGCTGACATTTTCACGAGGTACTTAAGCGGGTTTTACTGTATCTCTGAACACAATAAGAAGCCGGTGACAGGTAACAAGATCAACGGAAATAAGGTCAATTGACACTGTTTCGCATACTGGTGCGAAATAAAGTAAATTTACATTATTACCTTTTCAAAAGCATTGCTCTTTCAATCANACGAGGTACTTAAGTGGGTTTTACTGTATCTCTGAACACAATAAGAAGCCGGTGACAGGTAACAAGATCAACGGAAATAAGGTCAATTGACACTATTTCGCATACTGGTGCGAAATAAAGTAAATTTACATTATTACCTTTTCAAAAGCATTGCTCTTTCAATCATTAAATTTTTAGTGAACTCGAAACGAAGTCGTTTTTTCTATACAAAATTCAACGTCGTTCCGACGTCGTTTTTTCTCAACGAATCGAAGTCGGTCTGGGTTGGACAAGTTCCACGCCCATATTATTATATATCTAAGTATAAATAAAAGTCATTCATTTGGATAGTAAACCNCTTTTTTCTATACAAAATTCAACGTCGTTCCGACGTCGTTTTTTCTCAACGAATCGAAGTCGGTCTTGGTTGGACAAGTTCCACGCCCATATTATTATATATCTAAGTATAAATAAAAGTCATTCATTTGGATAGTAAACCGTTTTTATTATGACAGAATATGGAATCCACAATGTACACTTGTTCTCAGAAAATTAAGCCGCCTACATCTTTTTTCAGTATTCATAATATTCTTCATATTATTTTTTTATATATTTTTTTTATAAAGGTACAGTTCACTCTATTGGCCTTATCAATAAAAAATTAAAATTTGTGGGTATGAAGTTTTTTAAATTTGGTATAAAACTGTACTTTCACTTTAAATTTGGTATAAATTTTGAGCATCGTTTTACAGTTCGCTGGTATATCGTTTTTGCGGGCTGCAGGGGAGTCGTTTTTGTGACCCGCCGGTAAGTCGTTTTTGTGGCCCGCCGGCGAAGTGTGCTTTTCATCCGACGTCGNGTACAGTTCACTCTATTGGCCTTATCAATAAAAAATTAAAATTTGTGGGTATGAAGTTTTTTAAATTTGGTATAAAACTGTACTTTCACTTTAAATTTGGTATAAATTTTGAGCATCGTTTTACAGTTCGCTGGTATATCGTTTTTGCGGGCTGCAGGGGAGTCGTTTTTGTGACCCGCCAATAAGTCGTTTTTGTGGCCCGCCGGCGAAGTGTGCTTTTCATCCGACGTCGAGTTCGCCGTTGAGTCGTTTGCGACCGTCGCCGGCGAACAAATTGTGCGACATGAATACAGTGTAAGAAAATTCCTTTTCTATAATCGTTTCCCTATAGAAAGGTTGGTTTCTTTTCCACCTTAGATATTCCGAATCCGTTTATAATATGCTAATTTATAAACGCAATGCTTTTAGTGTTCCTCCGGGGTTTTTGGGCATGTCGGCAATCTACTGTTCCTTCAATTTAATAGTTTTCATATATTTTTGTGGAAACGACACATATTTTGCAAGTTCTGGATCATATCTACATTCTTTCTTCAAATATTTCTCGTATTCCAGCATTTTTGCGTTTGGTTTTTTGCGTCGTGTTTTTATTATATTCGTAATTTTATATTTTTAATAAGATCATGATTATGTGTTGATTAATAGCACAGTGAGGATTTAGCAGTACTCTTTCATCTATGGAAACAACACTTACGGGGCAATATTTATTGTAGAGCTGGGATACCTACTATCGATAGTACCGCCACTGGATAGTTTTCGAAACGATAGTTGAAAACATCGATAGTATCTACAGTATTATAGTAGTATAAATTAATAAAATTTATAAATTACTTTGTAAATTAAAGAGATTATATACTTTTTTTTAAATTTGAGTGCATCAAAAAGAACTTCTTATAATAATAAAATAAACTTATTAATTTATCCGTCTGAATTATATATACTTATATGTATACATTCACTTGTATCCACTTGAATAGCGACAGGCAAAATCTGACATAATTTTATATACGGAAAAATTAAATTCGGATTTTGTTTGGCCCTTTTGAAGTGCAAAGAAGTGAAATTGGCTATAATAATACACATCTAATACTACAAAACAAACAAAACACAAAAGATATTCGTTTAAATTGACAACTCATACTTATAAAGTTCAACTGAGATCAAATACGGAGGCGCATGTCAAAATCCGGACAAAGGAAATTATTAACATTTTACCAAATTATAAGAAAACGAATATAGTACTGCTCATAATAATAGCACCACAACATTTTTAGCAGTTTTGACTATTTTTTTGTTTGTTTAGTGTCTACTAATTTTTTATAAAAGTTGTACAAACAGAAAAAAACTACAAAATCATTAAAATGTCAAGCTTTTTAATTCGAATTTCTATAAAAGTTTTGTGTAAGCAATTTTATAGCTTATTTAATTTTACTATAACTTAGTGTAAGCTTACAGTTGCTAAAAATTCCAATGACTTAAATTTTTTTTTGCCTTGTTGTGAATTTTCTTGCATAAAAAAAATTAATGTAATGCGTAGAGATGTAAGAAGAGACATTGTGAAGTTTCGCTAAAACCGACATTGATAGTTTTCAGAAACTATCGATAGTGGCGACAGTTTTCCACTATCGATAGTATCCCAGCTCTAGTTTATTGTAACAACATTCATATCTCACGTACGATGCAAGAACAATATTTTCTTCTTTGAATCGACATACTTTAAGCATTGTTGACGTTATTTCCGTTGGAATGAGGAAATATCATCATTTGCTTTATATCCAAATTATTGTTGACTTTATTTTGCTTTTGAAAAGGTAATAACGTCAATTGACTTTATTTCGCACTAGTATGAGAAATAGAGTCAATTGGGTTTATTTCCGTTGATTTTGTTACCTGTCACCTAAGAAGCCGTCTGAAAAAGTTCCACATCNTAGTATGAGAAATAGAGTCAATTGGCTTTATTTCCGTTGATTTTGTTACCTGTCACCTAAGAAGCCGTCTGAAAAANCGTCAATTGACTTTATTTCGCACTAGTATGAGAAATAGAGTCAATTGGGTTTATTTCCGTTGATTTTGTTACCTGTCACCTAAGAAGCCGTCTGAAAAAGTTCCACATCAGGTTTGGAGCAACAGAAAATTGCGGAAAAAGCCAGGAAAGGTTCTTGTTTGGAAATCTGAACAAAATAAGTATTAAGCATCAATCATGTTTAAGAATAATTTGGATGCTAACTTCATGCCCTGACCAGGAAGCCAGGAAGGAGGATAACGGCCCGAAGCAACCAAATCACAGTTGGAAACAGGAAAAACGGCGACTGTTCCGCCAGAATCAAACCCAATCGGAAATGTTTGTACAATAATGAATCTAAAACTTTATGAAAAATTATACGATCCATAAATCAATAAAAATAACTCCTTAGGGGAATATGGCTAAATTGTCCCCAGTCATATAATGAAAAATTCGTTAACCCTTTCGCTATTTTGATGCCATATGGCGTCATGCTTTTTTGAATACTCACTGATTTAATTGAGCTTATCTGAAATTATATTTTTATAAGCAACGCTGTAATGGGAAGTTTTATAAACTATATTTGAATACGGTATTGTTATTTTTATCCTTAGTAGATGAAAAATTTTAATTTTAAAACTTTACTAAAATATCGATTTTCTTCTGCTTAGAGAGGTCTACATTAAAATACTATATTTTACCAAATAACCCACTAAATTAAAAACATATAAATATGCTATAGTTTCCAAAATAGTGTCAAATATTGCTAGAACTTGTAATTTAATTTAAAAAAGTGGTAATAAACTCGTGGTATATTTTTAAATGTGTATGATGCCATATGGCATCAATAATGTTTGAAGGAGCTGAAATCCGCTCCAGCAAATAACGATATATTTGTACTGGGAAATTGCAACTGGTAAATTTTTTAAATGAATTATTAAATCTATGCATGTTCCAACTTATTTTATTAAATTTGTGTGGTGCTATTTAATTTGATTTGGATAAAATAAAATACCATATTAAAAAATCTTTGCATATTTTTTACACCAGTTAGTACAAATGATGCCATATGGCATCATTCCAAAAAACACTTAAGAATCGCATTTTGGAAAAAGATTAAATTGAATTTTATTATATTATGTATTAAGGATCATTTAATAAAAAAATTTGGATTTTTAAAGCCCGAATCTAAAAAGACGTACCGAAAGGGTTAATAGCATAAGTTTCCGTTGTTATAAAATTACAAAGAATAGTGTTGACTGGGTGCCGTATTAATTCGCATAGCTGTGCAAAATAATTTATTTCCTTTTTGGTTAGTGTTGTTTCCGACATGGTGGGTGTATGACAAGGTTCGAGAACGAAAAATGACACTGAAGATGGCACAACGCCGAAACCGGTTNGGGTGGGTGTATGACAAGGTTCGAGAAAAATGACACTGAAGATGGCACAACGCCGAAACCGGTTTGGGTCCAAACCAAATTTGATAAGGGATGGCGGAAATTCGTTCCAAAATACATAAAATAATTTATTATTTTGAAATGCTGTGAACTGGTTTTTAAGATAACTTTATTTGTTCAATGACTCAATCCGAACGCTTTCTTGTTGAAAGTACTGCATATAATACAGTTCTTATACACAATTCCATACATACATACATATGCACATAATTATTTATGTTTGCTAGACAGACAGCAATTTTCGTTTCCTAATATGTAGTTGTGATGTCGCGTACATCTTTGATATTTCTCTGAGCGGAAATGTATGCCTTTCTTCCACAAGAAGGGGGTACTTAGATATGTTGTCGGTATTTGAACAAAGAGTTATATTTATTGGAAGATTTTTCTTAAGTATATACCATGCATTAGCGTGGGCCGAAAATCCGCTTTTTTAGAGTTTTGATCGGTAATAGCAAAAATATGGTTTATAATGCTCTAAAACAATCTGTGTGCAAGATGACAATTCTTGGTCAATATCTTAGGCTCGCCCAAGTTCATCAAAGATCAAGTGCTAAAAAAAAATTTTCTTAGCTTACTTCGATTCTCTACAAAAAACGTGAATATACCAAATTATGTAGGACTAATACTTTCGAAGATACTTGCAATTTTAGTAAAAAAATTGATTAATTAATGTTTTTATTAAATTTTTATTTTTTGAACACATTGAACTTGGGCGAGCCTAAGATATTGGACAAAGATTTTCATCTTTTACACAGACATAATGAGCCATATATTTGCTATTACCAACGAAAATTCTACAAAAGGGGATTTACGGCCCAAGCTACTATGCATACATACATATGGGTGTTTCCAGCGGAACGTCCACCACGACAAAAAAAATAAAAGTTTTATATCTAACGTATTTACTGGCCGATTTGTCTGCTTTTTAAAATATATACTGGCTATGTAAGTAGAATCATGTTTGCATAAAATGGTCTTCCTAGGTGGTCGAGATATTTCGAAAAACCGTATTTATGGTCCGATTTGGTTCGAATTCGGCGTATGTGGTTGAAACATAATAAATCATAGATTTCTAATAAATTGACCTTGAATTGGCGCTGAGGTCAAAATATAAAGTATATTCTACATAAAATACATGTTTTATTTGCGTTGAAAATTTATTTAAAAGCAATATTAACAAAAATATAACGATGGAAATTTATGTCATGTGACGCCACGTCACGTCACGTTTCACACTTGGGGTTGTAAAAGAGAATTGAAACAATTTGCATTAATTCAAAAAACTCTAAAAACAACTAGAATTGCTCCAAATCATACTAAAATAAGTTTCATGAAAATAGCCATCCACGATTCGCAGAGTTTTGCGATTTTAAATGCTTATAATTCAGGACCAAGCAGTTCGATTGATTTCATTTTTCGGTTAAATATAGAGCTAATTATGTGCTATACAATGGCCCAAAAAAGTTAAAGAAAACAAATGGTATTCCTTTTTTGTATCACATTGAAATCGTACGACTGTCACGTGCGCCACCATGGGAATGCCCATATGTATGTACATCAAAGCAGTCGGAGGTAAGTATATTATTTAGGCACCCTAAAATTGTGCATATGCAATAATGCATATGCAAAAAACCGAAATAATGCATATATACACAGTTTCGGTTCAAAACCGAAATAATGCATATGAAAAAACCCGAAATAATGCATATATGCACAGTTTCGGTTGAAAACCGCAATAATGCATCGTTTGAAAACCGAAATAGTGCATACGAGAAAAACCGAAATAATGCATATATGCACAGTTTCGGTTGAAAACCGCAATAATGCATCGTTTGAAAACCGAAATAGTGCATACGAGAAAAACCGAAATAATGCATATATGCACAGTTTCAGTTCAAAACCGAAATAATGCATATGAAAAAACCCGAAACATACATGAAAACGAACTTCTTTCTAACCCTAACTAAGTAGAATTCTCCTTTCTGTGTTGCCGGAAAAGGGGGCGGGAGTATTTTTGCGCAGAACTTCTTTCCGCGTAGGCGGCCTTCGGCCGCGCTTAGGGATTATAACCCTTACTGAGTAGAATTCTTCTCTCTGTGTTGCCGGAAAAGGGGGAGGAAGTATTTTTGGTCAGAACTTCTTTTTGCGTAGGCACTCTTCGGCCGCGCCCTGGTATTATAACCCTTACTAAGCAGAATTCTCCTTTCTGTGTTGCCGGAAAAGGGGGGCGGAATTATTTTTGCGCAGAACTTCTTTTTGCAAGCCTTCGGACGCGCTTAGGTATTATAACCCTTACTAAGCAGAATTCTCCTTTCTGTGTTGCCGGAAAAGGGGGGCGGAATTATTTTTGCGCAGAACTTCTTTTTGCAAGCCTTCGGACGCGCTTAGGTATTATAACCCTTACTAAGCAGAATTCTCCTTTCTGTGTTGCCGGAAAAGGGGGGCGGAATTATTTTTGCGCAGAACTTCTTTTTGCAAGCCTTCGGACGCGCTTAGGTATTATAACCCTTACTAAGCAGAATTTTTTCTGTGCTGCCGGAAAAGGGGGGCGGAAGTATTTTTGCGCAGAACTTCTTTCTGCGTACGCGACCTTTGGCCGCACTTTAGGATTATAACCCTTATTAAGTAGAAATCTCCTTTCTGTATTGCCGGAAAAGGGGGGCGGAAGTATTTTTGCGCGCTTAGGGATTATAACCCTTACTAAGGAGAATCTCCCTTCCTGTGTATCCGGAAAAGGGGGGCGGAAGTATTCTTGTGCAGAACTTCATATTGCGTAGGCGGTCTTCGGCCGTGCTTAGGGATTATAACCCTTATTAAGTAGAAATCTCCTCTGTTGCCGGAAAAGGGGGGGCGGAAGTATTTTTGCGCAGAACTTCCTTTTGCGCGCTTAGGGATTATAACGCTTACTAAGGAGAATCTCCCTTTCTCTGTTCCGGAAAAGGGGGGCGTAAGTATTCTTGCGCAGAACTTCATTTTGCGTAGGCGGTCTTCGGCCGCGCTTAGGGATTATAACCCTACCCTATAAGTAGAAATCTCCTTTCTGTGTTGCCGAAAAATGTGGGACGGGAGTTTTTTTGCGCAGATCTTCTTTTTGCGTAGGCGGCCTTCGGCTGCGCTTAAGGATTATAACCTTTACTGAGTAGAACTCTCCTTTCTGTGTTGCCGGAAAAAGGGGGCTGAAAGTATTTTTGCACAGAACTTCTTTTTGCGTAGGCGGCCGCGCTTAGGGATTTTAACCCTTACGAATTAGAATTCTCCTTTCTGTGATGCCGGAAAAGGGGGGCAGAAAAATTTTTGTGCAGAACTTCTTTCTGCAGAGGCGGCCTTCGGCCGCGCTTAGAGATTATAATTCATATTAGAAAAAACGAAATTGTCCATCTGCACACTTTCGTTAGAAAACAGAAATAATGCATATACATAACATAAACCGAAATATTGATTTTATTGAATTGAATTTAATAAATACATGCACAGTTTCGGTTCCCTCCAGTACTGCTGGAGTCAATCGCTAGTTTTGAACCGCTACTGCACCGNACATAACATAAACCGAAATAATGCATATGTGAAAAACGAAGTAATATATACATGCACAGTTTCGGTTCCCTCCAGTACTGCTGGAGTCAATCGCTAGTTTTGAACCGCTACTGCACCGACTCCTAGGTAAGTAGCTACTCTACTAACCCATGGTAGTGCACATGGTAGTGCAGAGTCGAACCAGATAGCGAAAAACTACGACAGAGGGCGACCATAAATCAAGCAAGTGACTACTATAGTAACTCGCGGTAGTACAGAGAGAGTCGATGGTGACTACCGCCTAGGACATTGCCTTGTAAAAGTAATCGATGAAATACACTGCAAGTAGTCGGTCGGTAATTGACGGAGTTTATCAGGTAGCTACCAATTCAGCAGTCCTGTAGTCGCTCCCCCGTACTGCAGGGGTGAAACCCGAAATAATGCATATGAAAAACCCGAAGTAATGCATACATGCACAGTTTCGGTTGGAAACCGAAATAATGCATTTGAGAAAATACCGAATTATGCATATGCATACTTTCGTTTATAGCGTGAAAAAAAGATCAGTCCAGCGCCTTCGTCTTGATCTGCTAAACTTAAACGTAGAATACGTGGTATTATTAAGATCACATTCAAGTTAAAAATGGTATATGAAATATTCGTTTTGATTTTATTGAATTGAATTTAATAAATCAATATGAACTGCAAAATATTAATACTTAGCCATAGAGAAGCAGATCCACATTAATTGCAATCATATGTACCATTAGCTTATCAATTATATAAATAGGCAATCATGTTTCCTTTACACCCCTTTTACGGCTAAACTGTANAGATCACATTCAAGTTAAAAATGGTATATGAAATATTCGTTTTGATTTTATTGAATTGAATTTAATAAATCAATATAACCTGCAAAATATTAATACTTAGCCATAGAGAAGCAGATCCACATTAATTGCAATCATATGTACCATCAGCTTATCAATTATATAAATAGGCAATCATGTTTCCTTTACACCCCTTTTACGGCTAAACTGTACTTCTAAGGTATAAACAATTATATATCATTAGAAAGGTATTTTGATGCTGATGTGCAGGCAATTTTTAAAATTTCAAATTAGTTTAAAATAGAGCGAAAAAATCAATTCAAAAGTCACACCAATACCAATGCCATACATGTACATGGTTGGGGCGGAAATGCCTCCTAAATGTATGCATTAATATGGATAGTGAATTAAAGAAACGTGCTAAGCAGCAGTTTAGGAATAAGATGT
>NW_016175232.1:0-10206 GCF_001687245.7 Rhagoletis zephyria
GATTGGATTTTTTTTTTACCACATCGGTTTTATTAAAATTTTTCTTTTAGTAATATATTTAAAAAAACGTAAACACGTCACTTACGATTGAGAAAATGTTATATTTACTACTTCATGTCGTTGACATTTGCATTTCATTTATAAGTTTAAGTTATTTATAAACATTCCCTCTCAAAACTTATTAAAAGTTTATTTGAAAAAACTTTTAATAAGCTTAATATTAAAAATGCTTATTTAACGCTTATTATAGCAAACTTACTTTAAGTTATTTTTAAAAACATTTACTGAAATGCTTGTTGGGTANCAAATAAATTATCGGTAATTGATTTGAAATATGTATGTAGGTGCATGTCACTTGTTTGCTGGAAGAACGACATATATATCTCAAAAATCAATAAGTGAGAAACACAGCTTGAATACTGGAGTTTTTTTTCCCTCGAACAAAAATAAAATATTATATACTTCCTCACTTTGCTCTAATGGAGACAAGCCACAATCAGTGTTGCCATTTTACGAATTTTTCCACTAGATCTAGCGCCTTTATTTTATACTTAGCGGTAAAATTTAGAATTCGGTGAAGTCAGAATTAACATCAGTGATGACACGTAAGCCGCAGTTTTTATGAAAATTGCAGATATAATCCCCCGATAAGCAGGTATGGACTTAAACATGCAAATAAGTTTTGCATTCCCTACATTTTACAAACTCCAACATGCTCAAGAGTCACGAAAACGAAGATGACCGATTTTTAATCTTTCGGTTTTATCGAAATCAAAGCTACTCATAAGGGTTTACTTAGTCCCAACGCCGCTTATAAAAGCATATAGCGATGTTCCTATTTTGTTTTTGTTAAATAATGAATTTGTTTTTCTTGTTTTTGTTGGAAAACGTATGATTTTTTTTTTTTGTAAACATTTGATCTCATTAATTCAAAACATTTGTTTTTTGAGTTGCGGCAGTCTTTAAGCAAATGAGCGACATGTACATTTGTTCTCTAAATTTCAGTCAATTAATTAAAAAGATTAGATTGATTACTAATTTGTTTACAAATGCATATGTATGTAAATAAATAAATAATGCAACTCACACCCCTGCCGATGCCGCGGAAAGATAAGATTGATAAGCACTGCTGATTGTTGATTTTCGTATTTCACTAAATATTGCTTAATACTTAGTTTAATTTCAAAAATATTAGTAAGCATGCAATACTTTAAGCTTTTAGCTGGTAAATTGCATAGACGTGAACATGGAAGCAAGGTCTTGAATTCAGCAAAATAATTCGAATGAATATATTGCCAAATCGTCAGCCTAATGTAAGTCTGAGCTAAAAGCCAATGGAAATTGAGTTAAAAATACACTTTCGTTGGTCAATGTCGCTAAAGTAGATGATAACCAGACTGCCATTTAAGTTCTGATTCAATGGCATTGTAAACAAATATGTAGCTATGTAATTCAATACGTGGAAGAGAGTGTGTGTTATAAAAATGAAAATTAAATTATCAATAAATTTATAACTTGGTTTGTTGTGAAACCGGCAGTCCATTTCCGGCAACATTGTCAAATTATTCGGAAGACTTATTGAATTTTGATTAATTCACTATGCGGACCAAATTCAATAAAGTCAAAAATATAAAAATTCCATCAACATACTATGAAGACACTTACACTATGCACTAAATGTATTCGTTGCTGGCTTGGTTTGCAAATATACTTCTTCAACCTCATTCGAACTAAATCCAAACGTTTACTGTAAGTTCCAGTAGCGTTAGATTGCATAGATACATACTTGAATATCTTCCCTCAGTTAATTCCCCATAAATTGTGACTCGAGATTTGTCGTAGCTTCAGAGATACTTATATGAGTAGAGTTGGAAAATTTAGTTAATTTTAGTGATCGAATATTCTAGTTCAAATCACTTAAATTAATAAGTTCTTTTTAGTTCAGTAATTCACTAGAGAAATGTTTAGTTATTTGCTTCATGATTCTGGTGTGCTGGATAGAGGGTGAGAAGGAATGGCTCCCGCAACATCACTCACTAGTAAGTTGGGGTTAAACAAACGAAAGGTGGACCCTATAGCACACCAAAACTGCGGCCAAGATCTACTTCTACACAACCTAAAACTACGTATTATATAGATAAACATCAAGTTACGAACTGTTTAGTAAATAACAGAGTTTATTAATTTTTATTTTTTATTCTTAAACGAGGTGATTAGCGTTAAACCCTTTGTAACACAAACGATCTGAACAAAGCATTGTGTTTTTTATCAATGTAATGAGCTGTAACACCAATATAACTTGCGCTGGTAAAAGATGTCCAGCCATCGGTAGTCAAGCACACCGCAAACGCCTCATTTGGGAATCAAAACTTCTGATAAAGTTTCTCTCGAGCGTATATTATAACCGGAACTTTGAGTGACCTTGGCTACAAATTTTATCATTTCAGGCTCTTTAATCAATCGTAGAGTGTGGTAACACTATAAGTAACACATAGCAGAGCTTCAGCTATTAAAGTTAACACACAGTGGAAAATAATAAATTGTAACGAAATTTTTAGATAAGGAAACTCTGAAAAAGGAGTTCATTTAGAATTTCCAACTAGGTCACGCGTTCACTTTAATGAACTAGTGTAAACAACTAAATAATTCGTTAACGACACAAGTCTATATATATATATAAATATACATATGATTATAGTTTCAGCTGTTTTGAAATTATGAATTCAAACAATTTTAAAAGTCTTATACATACATAAATACATAAATACATATATTCCAAATGACTAACGTGATCTCTAAAAAATGTTTACCAATTATTTTCGTATGTAAGTATCTAGTATGTATTTTTTTGTTACATAGTGTACGCATGAATTCATAAGCCAAATTTAGATACTAAATAAATTTCTAACGGAATGCGCTGTACAGAAAAGCGACAGAGGTTAATTGGCGGCATAGGTCTGAAGTTGTTGGGAGTGTCTGCCACAGAAATTCAATTAATTTCAAAATTCTGACACGGGTACTATGTGTGTAAGCATGTACTGTATTTCTAGCGTGAGCAATAAGACCATCGGCATTTGCATACATCGCCTCATAGAAAAAATAATGATAATAGTTATAAATAATGGTCGGAAACAAATTCTTGATGTTTAAGTTTAATCACCACCTAAACGGTTGGTATTCTACACCACGGCTACTTCGGACTATTTCTGTCTAAATCCTTGGAGTACGGGAACAGGCTAAATGTGAATAAGAAAAAGTAAACAAACAAATGTCAAATTAAACTCTGAGTTTCTTAAACACCCCAATGAGAACACTTGACAGTTGTTCATAAACTCAAAACTTTAAACTCGAGTTAATGCCTCAACGTGAACATAGTTAGTATAAAATCTTTTAATTATTAAAGCAAAATCAAATGGCTTGTATACAATTCAATTAGCTTATCAGAGACACAAAGTAAACTCGTTTACTAAGTACTTAAGTATAAACTAGCCGGCTATGTGTTCACAACCGTAAACAATTTCTTATCACAAACTGAATACTTAATTGAGTGAGGCACATATATATTTGTGTCAGTAAGTGCATTTGTTTGTATAATATATGCGTACTTTTTATTAATATTTATAAGCTCAAGAATTTTTGAGATGAAATGAAGCGATTAAGTTTTTTAACGCGGAATTGTATATGCAGAAGAGAAGCGTATGTATATAGTCCAATACTTGCGCGATAATTATTATTTTTTATTTTATTTTATCTAATGGAATATACATGAGTTTTAACTGTATTTAAAATTAATACAATGAAATATAGGTTTAATCAGTCCTTTTAAAAGAGTCTAAAATAGCATACGAGTACTTGAAAATTGCATTCAAGTGGCATATTCCTACTCCACTCACTTACTACGAGTATTTACATAAGTGTTATCGATACTTCGCAAAAGAATTGGAGGCCAAACGAAATATAACCACACTAAATATGAATAGTATGTACGACCGTTGAAGGCCAACCAGGGTGCTTTTGTGCTTTTACTATTACTTACTACGTTTATGCGAGATTTGCCCATATACATAAGTATGTACATACGTATATCTAATCTAATGTCTAAAAGCAATGACTTCAGTAGTTTTTGTTTCTTTACAGTGTATAATTAAATAATTTTATAAAAACTGTTTTCAAATAACAACTTTAACCGATTTATTGATGTAGTAAGTATGTATTTGTGTTTAAATTTGATTACGCTTTTGGTAAGTGAGTAGTCTTTCGATCAGGGCCTTTACATACATATTAAGGTAAGCCCAGTCGCACCATGCAGAATGTGGTTCCCTTAGAATGCCTTTTAGGGTACTGGTTTTTTCACGAGAAATTCGAAGCACATTAAAATTAGAAAAAATCTACACGAAGAAATAACTATATTCTTTTTTCACTACTACGGAAGGCTAAAAATCTGTAAGTCGTGAAAAATTCACTGCTAAAGTCAGCATTTTGTAATGCTTTTACTTCGGCGAATAAATTCGAACGAGAATAACAAGTCTACAAAGCTCTGCAAACCAAAAACAACCACCCTATGCAAAATTGCCTTCCTAAAGAACCGTTCATGCTGGGTTTCACGCCTGTGTAAAAGCGAATTAAAGACTTCATGTTTTTGGAACAACTTCTAAGTGGAAAAAGAACCGTGCTATAAGTACATTTTGGAAGCAACCATGTTCAACTGGGTTAGAGCACACGACCACACTAAAAAAAAAAACGGAGCTCAAATTAAAACTAATTTCTTGAAATTTATAGGCGGAAAGAATCAGCGTATTACGTAAGCAAATTAAATGTTTTTTCAAACACGGTTTGAGATAAAAAAAAAACCTGGATGCTAGAAAACAATTAACTTTTAAAATCTAGTTTTATATTAGACTACAAGAAAAAAATGTGGCCAAATGGCCTATTCGTACGTAGCACTTTGACATCGAATAATCTAATTTGCATTTACGTACGTATGTACACATACAGATGTAGTCTTAGTGTTCTTAATGTACTTAGTGAAGTCGTTAACGAATTCGAAAAATCGCTCACTTTATTAGTTGGTATTCAATGCTTCATACATACATATGTACATAGGTACGAGTATTTATTATGTAAAAATTTCGTGCTCCAATCTTTAAGCGCGTCGCCAGCAAAAACTCATTTTTTTTTAGTTGTGCCAGTCTTTCAGTAATTAAGCGATATGCAAATATGTTTGTATAATAGGGTGGTCCAAAAAGTAAAGTTGGAATTTTAATGCATTCACCCATGTATTTTACAATGCGAGAATAAGATAAGACACACTCCATCTATTTTTGGAAGTGGCCTCTGAATTTGGCATCCCCGCGAAACGAATACGGCTGTGTAAAATGATGTTACGCAATACCACCAGCACTGGCAGAATTGGGAAGAACCTCTGTGAGCCGTTTGATACCAAAGGAATTTTTAAGACAGGGCGGACTACCTTTCGTGCATTCATATGACAGTCAGGTCTACGTAACGGGAACGACCCAGATTTACTCTCTGGACAAAGAAATAAAAAGAGTGGGAAAATATATTTCCGCGAATAAGTACCTCATAAATCTAAATCGCAATAGTTTTGATCCAGCTATTAAGTTTTTCTTAAACCAATCTTTGAAAAAAAGATTAAAAAAACAGCATCAAAAATCTCATTATTACGACTCCGTTGAACATTTTTTTTTTTTAATATTTTTATGCAGATTCTTTAAGCTTACACTGGTTGGTCATATGCGGGGATTTTTTTTTCAAAAAGTTCTTTAAGAAACTGTTTTTATTCATAAAAAACTACACTTTCGGGGGTATGTATTTTCAAAAAGGTCCAGCTCACGTAAATCTTAATATTTTTCAGAAATATTTTCGTGGAAGTTTTTAAATATAATAAATTTTATAATCCAATACCGCTACTTTTTTGGTGACACAATTTAATGTATATACATACATTCATACTATGTAAATGCATATATACACTAGATGAGATTAATTAATCAACGTGAGATCATTTAATGTTACCAGGTCGACCCGGGAAAGACCGGCCAATGACCATCAATTGAGGACACCCCCCAAACACATAAAATCAAACACGCTTCTACAAGAAAAATAATGTAATTTAATTCAAAACAAAAAACTTCGAACACAAAGGAGAAAGAGTATTGGCATTGCCCTATCAACTGTACTATGTATAACAAAGAAGAGCGTTATGAAGAATTTAAAAAGAGAACAATAAAACGAAAAATTTAAGATACTAATTTACAAAACATACACACATATAAATTCATGAAACTGCCTGTGTTCATAGATATGGTTGAACAAATATGAAGTCATACCAAAAACATTGTTCGTCGGATACTGCTCTTAATATACGAGGGTGATTCGAATTTTTTTAAATGGTGGGTGTTAAAATTGAGAAAAAATGTTTCTTCTTCTTTCTTCTTTCTTCTTGTTTGCCGCTGTAACCGCCTAAGCGATTTTGGACGAAAGCCTCATCCGAGAATTTATTTATCTTATTCACTGGAAGGGGTTTTTGAGTGGGGTATGCACTTAGATATTTAAAAAAAAACTAGATAATTATTGGAGGGGGGGAAGTAAAATTTCGCAGGCCTATGCTCATTGGGTATACTAAACAATTATGCTGCCTTTACACGGGTCGATTTCTGTCGATTGGAAAATCGAATGAGTAATCGACTAGCCAAAACCAGGGCTGCAAACCACTCCAAAAATCGGTGTGGTTCGGTTCAGTGGTTCGAACCACTTAGAAAAAGCTTGTACCGGTTCAAGAACCGGTTCACGAGTATCTCTGAACCACGGTTCGGTTCGGTTCAAATGGTTCAATTTCTTTATGCTAAATGATACAAATATTACAAAAATATCACAAATCCATAATATGAATATTAAAGGCTTTGTTACTGAGATCAAATTCAAATATCCACAAATATAGTGTAGGGATTCAATATTCGAAGCTTCGAGATTCGAGTTTGATAGAATTTTAGTTACAAAACGGCGAATTTTCGAAATCGAACTTTGGGGTGCTAAAATTCGGACAAAATCGAATTTTGCGTTTGTTTTCAAAAACGCTAAACTAAATTTGGCATAACTGTGTGTAGCAAAAAATCGAATTTCAACCCCCTAGTAAAGTGGTGGAAAAATAAATAGGGACGCGACATTTTATCAAGTTTTGGCTATTTTTCTTTTGTTTATTAATGTTTATTTTTTTAACCATATAAGGTCCAAGTTTTAAACTTTTTGTAAAAATTATAAATATTCTGAAAAGTTTCATCTAAATTGCAAACATTTTAATAAGAACTTCTAGGAAAAATTTTAAAGTTTTAAGTTGTTTATTGACAATTTTTAAATTTTTTTTAAATTTTTCAATTTTTTGTATGGAAGAAAATGCATAATACCTTCAACAAAAAAATTATTTAAAATCAACACGATTAAGGCAAAATTAGACAAATATTAATCAACTTTTTAAGGTTTGGACAAATGGTGAGCCTAGCTAGTCGGATACACAAAGCAGCATAATCAGAATTTTGAATTGATCCTCAAAATCTTGGCTTAATATTGAAACCCTAATTTTCGGTAGGTTGGAGCGTATACTATGTAGGCCTATGTACAAGTATACCTATGGTCAAAATAATATGAGTGCGGCTTTTGACTATTTGTTGGTTTAATGTCCACAATTTTTTTATAAAAGTATTGCTCGTTATATAATAAAAAGCACATAAATTCAAATTTCAAACTTTGTATGAAAATTTGAAAAACTGCAAACTTCAACAACGTTGCATCAAAGCTCCAAACTTTTTAATCAGAACTAAAAAATCAAGTTTTTGAAATTTTGTTTTTGTTGGCGTTGTTAAGCATTTTTTTCATATAAGAAAAAAAATCAAGCATTCTTTATATGGACGAAATTACAACTCGCGGAGTTGCCATTACACAAACAAATTTTTTGCAGTTTTACTATACCGGTTGCATTTTTAGACAAATTTGTGTATTACAAAACTTGAAAAATGCTGTAGGGGATTTTCATTTTGAACCGAACCGAACCATTTTTTTGGGATGGGTTTCGGTTCGGTTTTGGCATTTAAAAATAAAAACGGTTCGGTTCGTGGTTCGGTTCGAAGCCCGAAAAAAGCGACGGTTCGGTTCAAAAACCGGTTCGGTTCAAAACCGGTTTGCAGCCCTGGCCAAAACACCTACATTTGACGGTCAAATTGCCATTTACACTGGTCGATTTTGGTTGAACGACAAAAATCGACTAGGATATCGACCCGTGTAAAGGCAGCTTTAAACATATTTTCAAATTTTATTCTATTTTTATTAGGGAAAATTTTTGGAATATATGGTTTTTGTAATAAATATTAAGAAAAATATTTGGCAAAACTTTAATTTTTCGCAAATTTGTGGGTCGATTAGTGGAATATTTTAAAAGAAAAATTTAAAAAACTGAAATTACCCTTATTTCTACTTTTAATGTTTGAATGTTGATTTTGGAATATTTGTTAGATATGTTTATATGTTTATATATATATATAGGTCATACGACCGTAATAAATAAATAAACAAATAAAAATAAATGAAAGACGAAATATATAGCTGTGGTTTGGCTTTATCAAATCTGGTAGCCATATCCTAATGCGCGTGTACTTTTTTATCCATATAAAAAAAAAACGTGAAAAAGGAATTTTTTATGCTAATTCTATGTTTAGAAGTCGCTCACAGTTTTCCATTTATTTTATATGGGAAAAAACAACTTTTCGTAGAAATGGTATAAAACTCTTAAAAATAAATATTTTTCTCTTCAGGAGATTCCAAATAATAGTTCCCAATTGTTTATTTAACAATTTTTAAAATTTTTTATAGTAACTATATTTTATAGGTTCTCCAAAACCCCCAAGAAATGCAATGGCGGCACCAATAAAAATCGTTAGTATTCAAAAATGGTTACATAAACAATTGGGTATTATTATTGGAAGTCTCCTGAAGAGAACCAGGTTTTTCCGATAGAAAAATATTGATTTTCAAGAAATGTATACCTTTTCTACGAAAATTCTACGAAAAGTTGGTTTTTTCTATATAAATTACTTGGAAAACTTTGAGCGCATTGAGCGGCCTCTAAATACTTTTTGATTTAAAAATAAAAAATAGTGGTATATTTTGTTATCGGTATAGAACAATCCTAGGCTCATCCCCTTACGATTTTAATCTTTTTTTAACCACCCTAATGTACATACACGTATATACATATGTATATGTAAACAGAAAATATATTCTAAGTAAATATTTCTAGTTCCAAGAAATACAAAGCTTACAAGTGTTTTATTTCACAACAATTTTAACAAATTGTGGAAGCTAAATTTAGGCAAAGATTTAGGAACTAGAAATGCTCGAAAACATCCTTTATGATGCGTAATTTATCACCTATAATTTACTGAGTTTTAAAATTTTTATTTAAAGTTGCTCGCTTCGTAAACCATATGTAAGGCAAATTCAATGGAATGTGTAATTATAGTCTAGCTCTTACTCAAATTAAATTTCCGAAGATACATATACAGAAATCCGCAAATTTCCAGCGGTGATTGTAGTACGTAATGACTGAAAGATGCCCGCGGCGTTTAGAACAAACCACTATGTTAAACTGGAAAAAGTAATTAAAAATGTAGCTTTCTCGTATATATGTATATTCGTACATTTGTTTATGTATGTACTTAGCTAGATATATTGTTTTGTGGAAAAAGTTGCTTAGCCCTGTTTTTTTCAAATTTTATGGGAGAGAATAAAAACCTTTCAAAATCACTACCTTCAAGCACTTATTTTGCGAAAATTCTAATAAGTAAAAGTTGTCCCGTATTCTAAGCTAAAACAACTGGAAACGAATCAAATTCCATAACATTGATGAAACGTTTTTTCTATGAACAAAAGTTGCTTCTTTAACAAAACCCGTGTAAATCCAAGTTTCAAACTTTTTTAATTAGATTTCCTATAAAGATTCTGAGTATGCCAAAACCCCCCGAAAATGCAATAGCGGCGCAATAAAAACTCTTTAGTATTAAAGAATGGTTAAATAAACAATTCGGTATTATTATTGGAAGTCTACTTAAGAGAAAAGGAAAACTTTGAACGCTTTGAGCGGCCTCTAGATATTTTTATACCCGAGCGCACTTGTGCACAAGGGTATTATAACTT
>NW_016175233.1:0-10205 GCF_001687245.7 Rhagoletis zephyria
TACTTAAAATTGGTGCCAAACTTTTTTATTAGCATATCGTTGCTTTTGTGGCTTCATTGTTGCTGCAGTTATGTGCTTTTTTCCGAAGATACTCTTTCACATATTTAGTGGTAAAAGCTGTAAAACTTGTTGAAATGCTCATAAAAATCATAGTGTCCAAGCCTGAAGTGTGTTTTATACGCAGTTGTATGTATGTGGATATCTATGTATTATGTATGTTTTTACATCTGATGCCAGCGCTTTGATAACACGCTGCGCCTCAACATCATTTCAGCTTACACATTTGAGTACTTAAGGGCGGTCCAAAAAAAAAAAGTTTAATATGGTAAGCTCTCACCCCTAGGATTTTTATAAAAAAAATGATATTTAGAACTGCCTCAAAGCCCATGAAATTTTCAATGTATTTTATATGCGGAAAAACACTTTTTCCTAGAAATGGTATAGAATTCCTAAAAATCAATAATTTTCGAACGGAAAACTCTGTTTCTTTTCAGGAGACTTCCAATTATTTATTTTACCATTTTGCAATACTAACGATTTTTTTGAATTTTTTCGGGATTTTGGGGGACCTATAGCGAAACTTACGTTACATATCTATTTTGTCTCACAACCAATTACATATTTACATACATCTGCATTTGCTTAAAGTTATATCTTTCGTCTTTTTCTGTCTAGATCCCTACCCTACCCCTGTTCTTTTCCTTTATCTTCATTTTTATCTTTATAATTTACCGATAACAAAATCGATAGTAACTCCAACAAAATATCGATAGCAAAACCGGTTAAAATATTGATAACAAAATCGATGATAATATTGCTAGCACAATCGATTAGAAATTCGATAACAAAATCGATAAAAATATCTATAACAAAATCTATAAATAATTGATAATAAAAATCTATTACAAAATCGATAAAAAATAATCGATAACAAAATCGATATATAATCAACAAAAAAATCGATAACAATATCGATAACAAAACCGATAAAAATATCGATAAGAAATTCGATAAAAATATCGATAACAAAATCGGTAAAAATATCGATAACAAATCCAAAAATAATATATATAAAAATATCAACTACAAAATCGATAGCACTATCGATAAGAATATCGACAACAAAAACGATAAAAATATCGATTACTATATCGGCAAGTTTCGAAAATATCGGTAGCAAAACGATAACGTAACCGATAAAAATATCGATTATTATNGTAAAAATATCGATAACAAATCCAAAAATAATATATATAAAAATATCAACTACAAAATCGATAGCACTATCGATAAGAATATCGACAACAAAAACGATAAAAATATCGATTACTATATCGGCAAGTTTCGAAAATATCGGTAGCAAAACGATAACGTAACCGATAAAAATATCGATTATTATATCGATAAGTCTCGAGAATCTCAAAAATCTCTAAAATCCCAAAATAGTTCCCAGATTGAGTCTCTGTGTCTCTATCTATATCCTTTTCATAGCAAAAAAAAAACAATCTGCGCTACAAATTCTCTTCAAAAGTTGCGGAAGTCGTCACAACTATAGCGTAATAATCGCTGCCGCCACTATCACTTACATAAGTATGTATGTACATTAGAGTGGTCCAAAAAACAAAAATTCGGTGATAGGGTTCGGGGAACCTTCCAAAATCTTTCTTCTTGCCGAAAGAGGTGCTAGCATCAAACGTTACGCTTCTAAGTAAAAATTTAGAGGCTGCTCATTAAATATTTATATTTTAGTCTAGAAGTATATCTTCTATATACATAGATACACATATAAAAATACATCGTGGTTTGTTCGGATATTTCCTTCTGCGGGTTTTATTTGCAATTGCTACCTGAAGGTTTAAAAAAAAAAAAATTTAAATAATTGCCACCTGTTTGAAAATTTCATTATAAGTAAATTGCTATATTAAAGTCAACATTACAATATGAGTGTCAAAAGAAAGGGGTTTAAGAGGACTTACAGTCGAAAATATTTTTAAGAGGGCTGCCACCTGTTTGAAAATATTAATTTATATAACTGGAAAGATAAATTCGTATATTACAAGGTGGGTATCACACTAAAGAGGCTTAATAAACCTTACTAATGAAAAAAATTTTGAGGAGGGTTGCCACCTGTTTGAAAAGTTTAATTAAACTAAATGGATAAGATAAATTAAATATTACAAAATGCTATAATCAGAGCAGTTAGATGTGTCACAAGAAGTTGTGAACGTGAATGGTTATTGAAAATGTTGGACTAAAGTGTCTAAATAAAAAAATGGTCTTGGGCAGGACGAAGTTCACCGGGTCCCTTAGATGTACGTATACTAACCAAACAATTGGTGATGCAAGCAAAGATCATTTCAAAATAAAATTAGCTGGAAAAATGTTCAGTTTTTTATAAAGGTTATTAATATTTTTGTCAGTTTCAAAGGGATTTATTAGGGCATTTCAAGGTCATTGAACACCCTGTATTTGTAAAAAAATTAAAGCTGGTATGGATACATATTACAAATACAAAAAGGAAAAAACTAAGGCGGCGCCTCTTTTTCTGCGATCACATTTTTTCCGCATACAAAACTTGAACCACTCTAATGTACATATGTATGTATACTGCTAATGCTTTTTAATTGCAATGTACTTTCGCAGGCATTCACAGCTTAAGAAGTGCTATTGCAAAGTGATGAGCCAAATGATAAATGTGCAGCAGCCACTGCCGGCAACTCCCCCTATTACCGACATACATATGTACATACATACATACTTACATACGTCTTACAGTCATAGCAAAAGCAAAAAATAAAAAAAATATAAATGCAACTTGCGGTGTAAGAGCAACAGCAGCTGAAAAACGTCAGCAACACCCACCGCAGTTGCGATTGTTGCTACTTCACTTTTAAATTTTTGTTAACCATTTTTTTTGTTGCCTTTGATGTTGCATCTCTTTAATTTATTGCCAAAATGCGTGCGCCTTGTTGCTGATATTTTCTTTGATTGTTGCTGTTGTTGGTATTGTTCTTTCCCATTATTGTTTTTCATTTCGGTTTCGCTCACTGCAATATGTATGTATGTTACGTGCAGCGGATGCCGTTTTGTTGCGGTTGTTATGTAGGCGAAATTTGTAGTGCGTGCCACAGTGCGATTGTGGTGGCGGTGCGCCGTTGTAAGTACATATGTATGTATCTAGGTATTTTTTTTTTTAATCTGGCACGAATGCCGCTTCGCATCTTATCGCCGAACACCTAAATTACTTTTTCGCCTTTTCGCTTTCTTTGCTGGTTTTCTTTAAACGTTACTAACTTTTATGTTGCTCTTTAATTGTATTTTAATTTGTATGATTTTATTTTTCACCATTCATTCATTTCTTGAGTGCTTGTATGTATGTATGTTCTCGTATGTAATACCTTAAACTTCTCGCCGTCCTGGGTTTTTACTTTTGGCGCTGGCGCCTATTGACGCCAAAAGCCGCCACACTTGACTACCAAATGGGCATATCCAGTGAGGCGTAACTTTACAAGAGGCCCAATAATCACCGGAAATGCAAGAGCAAACAAGTTTAATATGCTTACAATATTTTCTCTTCTACACTGCAAATAATGACGTTAATGTAAAAAAAAAAACAAAAAAAATTGTGTGCAAAAAATTTATTTCTGAAAATAGCTGTTGTCGCAGAAATATCTTTTTGAATTCAGAGTCTGCTTCATTGAAGGTAGGAAAGTTTTTTTCGTGCGTCGCCATCATCTGATTAATCTGCGGTTCGACGCCTACTAGAGACATGCAACAGCAAAGAAACTTAAAGAGCATTTCTAGAACGTATTTTAAATACCATAAGCACCCTTATCGAGCCCAATGTCACAGAATCCTAAATATTTGTATACGGATATTGGACACCTTCGAATCTGAAGTATTTTTTAAAACCCAATTTCGAAAAAAATTATTTTTTTGCGGACGCATTTTTTTACATTCTTTGCATTCAGAGTCGGATCCTAAAGAATGATATTTCTTTTTGTCACACGTAGTGGTGACTTTTTAAGATCTTTGGCAATTTCTTCGGCATTTACAGCCGGTTCTTAAAATATGATACATCGATGTTATTTCTCCTTGAACATTTTTTTTCGTACCAAAATTCATTGAGCTTAAGTACACCGTTTTAGTACTTACCCAACAGATCTCACAACTTATCACTCTACTGTACCACCCTAATGTCATTACCAAAAATCATAAATTGTTTCTTTTTTTTAATTTTAAGAGAGTATTCCGATTATTCCAGTATAACTATTTGAAGCAAATTTTTTATGACCGAATTTAGGTGTAAAAAGACAACGCCTAGGCTCGGCAAAAAAATGTTATTTTTCCAAATTTCCTAACAAAAGTAGATTCATACTTTAGAATCAGTGGTGTACAGCGAACTTTTTGTTTGCTTTTAAGGGAGCCTCGATTTGTTTCCAGGTAACATGGATCACAGCGTGCCTTGCCTGGCACCAGCTAGCTCTTTCTTAACGCTTATCCCATCAGGGGATGTGTGGATGGAGGGCGGTGTTTGGAGGGAGGCACCGGTGAACTTTTACACGAATGGGTCGAAGCTCGATGGAAGGGTCGGGGGAGGGGTTTTTTCCAAGGAGCTCTCCATCAACCTTAAATTTAGGCTTCCAGATCCCTGCAGTATGTTTCAGGCGGAGGTTATTGCTATTAACGAAGCAGTCGATTGCCTGCTGTTAGTCGCAATGGCGGTAAGGGAGGCTAACACCTGCTCAGACAACCAGGCGCCAATCATAGCCCGGGGCTCACTTACGGTACGCCCCAAGCTTGTTGGGGAATGCCTCAATTTGCTTTAGATAGAGTCGCAATATTACTATGTCAGACTTGTCTGGGTGCCGGACCATAGTGATATCGCGGCTGATGAAATGGCTAGAGGCGGCACCCTTGACTACTTATAGACTTCTCTTGGGAAGATGGGCCTCAGCGCGCTGGAGGAATACCAGGGCATGCGCCACGGCGAGGTCTTTCAGGCCGAAGGTGGAACGGGGCGGTCTAGGGAACTCCTTAAGCTCACGACGCCGGATCTCTCGATACTGGTGGGTGTACTTACAGGGCATTGTCCTATCGGGGTTCATGCAGTGAGATTAAATATCTTACCGGACCCCCTCTATCGCAGCTGCATGGAGGACGACGAGGTGGAGTTATCACAGCATTTCCTCCTAGACTGTCCGGCTTTTGCTAGATTGCAGCTTAGGCACTTGGGTTCATGCTCTCTGACAAGTCCGAAGGAGCTCTCTGGGATTAAGATTGGCCGCCGGCGAAACTTCGTTCTCGGTGCGCGTCGTTTCTCGCTCTAACGTAGCAGTTAACATTCGCCGGGGTACCACAAAAGACCAACTTCCACGGTCTAAATGCCACCTAAACCCCACCTAACCAAAGGGGGCATGGTCTAATATATATAACTGTAATTCCACTATTCAATAATGATAGGAAGCGATAAATAAGGAAAGTCTTAATATAATCGGTTACACTTAAGACTAGGGTTAATTTTAATATCAGAAACTCATTTTTGAAATTGTAGATAGAGAGAGAGATATATCGGACGTTTCATAATATAGAGAAATAATTCAAAGTTTACGTTTTTGGAAATTTCCTCATACTAATACCTAATAAGCTTGATAAGGTAGACACTGCGTAAAAACGTATTTTGTCAGTTATGAATGCCTAAAATTGTAAAACCTAACCGAGGATGAAGAAGGGGAGAAATTTATTCGCCATATTTGCCATTTCCAATAATCAGCTGCCCAGACAAAGCAGGCCAAGCACTTGAGATCTCACTACAGAAGCTGTCTATATAATGACGCTTCTTCAAATAAGTGGCCGAAGCGGCCCTGTCTTCCGGATTCCAAACAAAACTGCAATATGTCAACTTTTCGCGCAAAGAAGCCGACTGACAACTGTCGCTGCAATTGTCACTTCTATGTATTTAGTTAAACATCTTTCTTAATTCTACTATTTTTCTAATGTGCATTTTTGCGGTTGTCATATGCGCCACTTAACGAATACCGCGTGACATTACCCTGCAGGGAAACCGCGGACTGGTGAATCAAATTTCTAGTTCCGTACTAGGTCTTCATCGCCAAAAAGAAACTAGTCCGATAGGAACTAGATCCCCACCAAATCGGCGAAAAGTGGTACTTTTAAGAAACTAATTTTTTCAGTTTTTTTCACTAGAAATCTATATCTAAAGTGACGAATTTAGAAATGGTTCGGAACTATAGAAAAAGGGATNTATATCTAAAGTGACGAATTTAGAATTGGTTCGGATCTATAGAAAAAGGGATGCAGAACGAACTAGATTCTATTTGTCGAATTTAGAACTATTTCGGAACTATCGAATAAGGGATGCAGCGGGGGGCTTGTTTATTTTACATAGATATGTGTGCGGCGGCTTTTTCGTACAAATACGCTTCTATTCTGCGCTTCGCAGATGCTTCTTCATAGCTTGGTAATACAAAACAAAACTTTGTATTAACATACTAACATCTTGGGGCCAACTGGAATGTAACAAATAACGGCGAGCACCTCTGCAAAGTCAGCTACAGCCAAAAGTATGTAAACGTACATTTCTTACAATCATTCAAACAAAATTAATTTCAAATTGAAAAAAACGTTTCTTTGAAAATAATGTAAAATCGCACACGGAAGAACCGAAAAGATTGAAAAATCATAATACCTTTTTCTTTCGTCTGTCGATTTTAGAACTGGTTCGGAACTATAGAATTTAGGACTAGTCCGGAACTATCGAAAAAGGGATGCATCGGGGGGCAATTGACACTTCCTAGGACATCGCCATGTTAAATTCGCCAGTTGCTTGCATGCAAAAGAGATTTATCGCGAACCAGTACTGGGTCTAAATGTACTGGGTGATTTTTTTGAGGTTAGGATTTTCATGCATTAGTATTTGACAGATCACGTGGGATTTCAGACATGGTGTCAAAGAGAAAGATGCTCAGTATGCTTTGACATTTCATCATGAATAGACTTACTAACGAGCAACGCTTGCAAATCATTGAATTTTATTACCAAAATCAGTGTTCGGTTCGAAATGTGTTTCGCAAACCCAATTGCTGCGAACGGCGACGAATCGACATTTCACGGTCTTCAGCAACACTCTCAGAAACAGACGCAATATTCTCTTCTGTACGCACTGTACGCATTCGTGTGGTTGGTTTAATGTCCAATAAAGTAAACTGAGTGCGAAACTTGGTCACAATCGCATTAATTGTTTGCTCACTTGGTCGATTATGTAGACCATAAATCGGACGTAAAGCGAACCGAACACTGATTTTGGTAATAAAATTCAATGATTTGCAAGCGTTGCTCGTTAGTAAGTCTATTCATGATGAAATGTCAAAGCATACTGAGCATCTTTCTCTTTGACACCATGTCTGAAATCCCACGTGATCTGTCAAATACTAATGCATGAAAATCCTAACCTCAAAAAAATCACCCGTTACTAGAAGCGCCCCAGTTCAGAACTAGAGATTTTCCCCACAGGGTAGCGGCAGTGAAAACAAATACATACATACGTACATACATGTATTTTACTCGTATACATATACCATTTTTCCCTTCACCATTGTATTCTTTAAACAATTCTGTCTGAGCTGGCGTTTGTTGCAATAACTCAATAATATTCACGTAATAGGAACAAATACTCACAATTGCCGCCAAAAGCTTTCATACACACATACATGAGTAAACACAAATGTACATACATAAATACAGGCAAACATATAAACATATGTCGTAGCAAATAAAGTTGTACAATAATTAGAGATTCTAATCACGTAATATTTTTTATTTAACACTTTTCGTGCAACTTGGCCATCAATAATGGGTCACACCATTCACGTAGATGGCACGATGCCGCATTTTGACACCCAACAGTACAACGGCACCTGCAATTACTTACATACATACGTATGTGTTTACGTACTTAGGCAACAACAGTTAAACATGTATACATATTTATGCAATGACACCCTGCCGGAATATCTTTGGTTTCCAAGTGAGTAAGTACTTTTGATAGATAGCAAATAGATATTCATCAAAAAAAAAGAGAAAATTGTCCTTAAATTCGGTTCAAATTTGAAAAAAAAATAAAAATGAGGGCGTGAAGAGGAGCTTTTTCCGATTCTAAACGTGAAACCCCCAGAGCGCGGAGGCTTCTATTTTAAAAGCTATTAACTTTTAAAGGTGAACAATACACCATACAAGTTTCATTGATTACATGGAAGTGTTGAAAATGAACACAGATGTTGGTGCTGCCAGATGATTTAAAATTTTCACTTTATATTAAAATACTGTTTTACATAAAAAAATAGTCGCAGGCGAAGTACTGATTTTAATAAAAATGTACATTATTTATCGAATTGTCGATTTTTATAAAAAACCGCCGCAGGCGAAAATTTTTAATAAAAAATCGCGCGTTTTTTATAAAAAATGTTTGTTATTTATCGAAGTATTGATTTTTATAAAAAAAGGCTCCACAGGCGAAAATTTTTAATAAAAAATCCCGCGATTTTTTATAAAAAATTTTCATTATTTATCGAAGTAATGGAAAGCCAACCCGAAACTTTGAGTAAAACTGGGATAAACAAAGCAAAGGTTTAGTTATTCCTTAAATTGCAGCAAATTCTTTCCTAGAGGGTTTACAAGTGCATTATATTTGACAGTACCACTGGGCGTTGTATGAGCCATCTTTCAGTCTCCTTTCACACCTGTACTTTTACGCACTTCTTTTTCTTCTTGTTGTTCTTATTTTTTAAGTCTGCATTGTTAATACTTGATTTGCATTTTTTGTTTTTTTTTCTGCCGCCATTTATTTGTTTCTTAGGTTGCCTTTGTGCTTAATGTTCGTATAAAAGAAATTTACCGGAAGCTGTGTTCGTTTTTTGCATCAATTACCGTTAATGTGAAGCTTATTCCAGGAAACGTCTAGTTATGTTTGTTCATATGACATGCTGAATTATTCAAAAGTTATGAGAGGAAATATGAGTTGGTAAATAATGAGTATGTACGCAGACATAGGCGCAAACAGCGGACCTACACATTTTACGGCAAATTTTTAAGTCAAACTATGCGTTATATATGAGACGTGTAATAAGCACTAATTAATTAAATGAAAAATTTACATAAATTCTCTTGTGACTATCTAGTTGTAGTATTTGAAGCCCAAAAAATAAAGAGTATAGTAAAAATGGTAATGGTTATTATTACTTCTCTGCAAACTTTCCAGACTCACAAATGTACCAGCTCATGCTAACCAAGGTTAAATAGCTGCAAAGAAAATACGCTGTACTGTCATCATCCTCCAAACGGAATGTATAAAGTGGTTCGTCGATGATGCCTACGATGGCCATACATATATGTCGTTCCCATGAGTGGTTTCCAGTAATTAGTCCCATCAGGGCTCGTAGCTTACTACTTCTCTGTATGAGAACAAAGTCATCGCTACCCTGACCGCCCTTTTTAGGTGTAAAAATTGCACTAAGGGTTCTCATAAGTCTTATTCATCAGATTCCTGAATTACCTGAGAAATACCGCAATGCTTGGCTCTATAATTGGCACCTTCCCAAATAGACGTTCCAAAGGACCGAATTTTGCGAATTCATCCGCAAGTTCGTTTCCCAGAATGTTGCAGTGTTCCGGTTCGCTCATGATTTCAGGTTTGTTCCAGTTTGCAATGCATTTGAGCATTTTGAAGAGGTACGAGGGAGTTCCAAGGCCTTTAGGTCAGCTTGACTGTCACTCCGGACCCAGATTTCATATCAGCGTTATCTTTGTATGTATGTGGGTATATGAATAACGACCGCTTAAAATCGATTTCAAAGTTCTACTTTCGCTGTAGAAATTTTAGGTCTACGTTATGTAGTTTGACTATTGTCAATTAAATCGAATGCTTTGTATTGCATGCGCTCCACGTTTTTCATTTTCAATTTCATAGATTGTTTATAATGACTTTTGCTAAAATTTCAAAATCAAAAGTTATCAAAACAAATTCTATGGGACTGAGAAATATTATTTTCTACTTTTTAGTCCATTTATAAAAGCGTTGTATATTAAAAAGTTTTTTTTATATTATTTATTCTGCTCTAGGTATGATGGCAACTTATTCGAAATCAGAACTCTTTGCAATACTTAAAGTAGCAAAGAAGATAATTGTT
>NW_016175234.1:0-10204 GCF_001687245.7 Rhagoletis zephyria
CATTAGCTGGGTTTCAATGTATATGTATTAGTATACAAGGTAACTGTAGAAAAAACTGCTAGATTTTTCGGTTTCTAGTGAATAAGCGAGCGTATGTTTTTGGCTTTGGGGACTAAAACAAATGTTTTTTTTATTTTTATTACGAGGGCAATTAAAAAAGTCAGTAACTTTTTGAATAAAAGATTTGTTTTTCGACACAAACCGTCTTATTTCTGAACACAGTCTCTTTATAGCTCTAAATACTTTTAGTTTAGTTTTTTTCCAATTTTTTTATTCCTTTCAAATATGTAATAGGTTTTCCGAGGTCCTCAAAATAAACGTTTGTTTCATTGATGACCCAAATCTCTTACCGCCCAGCCATTTTTTTGGGTTTGGAAACTGCAAATAGTCGCTAGGGCTAAATCTACACTAAGAAAAAGTATTAAAAAAAAAACTTAAACATAAGTTTGTTTGATCGATCACAGAGTGGCGTTGTCTAGAAATTTGCGTGCTTTGGCCTTCAAAGTTAAAATTTGAAAGTACTCAAATCCCATTAGGCGGAATAAATAATTTTTACCTTTTTTTTTGGTTTTATTTAATGCGAAAATACGTGAAGTGCACAATGAAATCGTGTTCAAAGGAAAAAATCTCCAAAAATAAATCTGTTTAAAGTAAACAAAAGGTCGTTTGGCGCAAAATCATATGTGTTTTAGTCTAAAACAAACAGGATATGGTTTATTTTTTTCTCAGTGTATGGAATATGTTGGATGGGGTAGGGGTTCAAAAGCCAATTGATGGATTTTTCCTATAGTGCCTATACTCGTGCATTGTCTTGATGGAACAGCATTTTTTTCTTGGCCAAATGTTTTCGTTTTGGCTCCAAGTCAAGATCGAATCTGTCCAAAACCTCTGAATAGTATTCACCAGTGATCGTTTTGCCCATGTAGCCATGACCGTATTGGCCGACAGACCCATATTGGGCTTCTTTGGGCACTTTTCGATTGTTCCTTGGTATGTGGTGTGGTGTGTTGTGGTGGATTCTTCTTTCGTCAACAGTTACGAAGCGATGCAAAAACTCGTTCGGATTGCGGCTGAATGTAGACAAACACTCTTTTGCAGTGGTCACGCGGTTGCGTTTATGCTCGAGGAAAGCAAGCAACCTAAGTCACCCAACACATTTTCATTCTCCGATAGCCGAATATCGGTATACAACATTTGGGTTCACTTGTGCTGATACGACCACAACCGAACTCAGCAAACCACTTTTAAACCATTGAAATTGATGGTGCAGAGTCCCCATAGTATTTTTAAAGCCTTTCCTTGGTTTCGCCAATCGATTTTTTACGCAAAAAAAATTGCGTAATCAGCACACGAACTTCACTTTTTCGTTAAAACTCACGAGGTTGTCTGCTTTCAATAGCAGTCGAACACAAATTAAATGACGCAGCTTGCTCAAAGGTATACAGTAGTCTATTAAGGTATGTCAGTTGACGGGACAGTATTGCATTTAAAGTCACTGGGCGGGAAATTCAAAAATTCACTGACTGTCTTCCAGTTTGTGGCGTACGTGGTTACCTAGTAAGGACCATTTCAGTGTGTCTGATAAATAATTTGTCTTTAATTTCTTACATAATTCATGTATTTATTGTGGTATTTGTTTTTTTGCTTTTGGTTAAAATACAGACACAATTTTATTTATTTCATTGATGTTCAGTTTTACATGGAATAAGTGTTGAAGTGAAGATATAAATTGTTTTTTTTTTTTTGTGTTTTGTTTAATATTGCCTCACATGGATTTTTTATGCGGTTTTTTAGAATTTTTAACATGGAGTATCTGAATTTATGCGGTGTTTGCATGCTGGAACACATCCCCTGTTTTTGTATGAAAGTCGAGAGCTTTTTATGCGGAATGTTTTTATGCGGCTTTCTGAGGAACGCATGTACCGCATAAAAACATACCTAAGTGTATATGATTTGATCACTCATCATAGGTATTGGTCACTGCTGAAGCGAGACGATGTGATGTGATATGATGGGTTATGAACAGATAATGAGTGAGGTTTCTGAAGGTTACTGGATATTAAATCATATCATACGATGCGCGGTATTGTGGCACCAGGTCTTTGAGGTGTTGTTGCGTAGAACTTAATCTAAAAAGCTTTTTGACTTCACGTGAAAAATTATGTCAGGTATGAAATAATTTTTCTTTGATCTGATTTGATTCGATTGCATAATGCGGTGTAATGTCATGTCATATGATTCGAGGTGATGTATATCAGCATTAGCTGTTATTACGAGGGATTTGGACCGAAAATGTATGTACTTGACGTATAACACGTTGTGTTATGAAAGGCTTGATGTGATGTTCCATTGATCTGATTCGATTTAATAATGCGATATCAAGTCATAGGAAATATGATGATGTGACATCACAGCTTTGAAGTTTTATTGCCTGAGATCCCGTCTAAATATGCGTTTAGCGTGATATGATGAGTTATGTGTATGACAGTGAGGGAGTGAAATTTCATTGGTTTGACTCGGTTGATTAAAGTGATATTGTCGAACGTACTTTGTATGGAAGGAAGTGCGTGACACCGTCAACAAAAAAAAAAATTGCCAAAAATCAATGAATCTTGCACTTTTTTGTCCTAAAATTTAATAGGCTCTACCTACTTTCATGAAAAATAATAAATAAATGTTGCGTCCTTATTTTTTTGCCCGTCACTGTAATTATGTTTATAGTTTTATTTGATGTGTAAGTTTATTTGATGTGAACTCATATTTGATTGATAGGATTCAGTCAACATAAAATAATAATTGTCAATTTTTTAGTATATTGTATATAATTTCGTCGAGATGGACATTTGAGGAGATATACATATGACTTTAATTATTTTAACTAAATGAGATGTGGTAGCTAATAATTAAAAAAATATATATACATAGATATGTACAAACAGGGTATTAGACATCATTACCTAGCTTTTACAGTTCGCTCTATTAAAAGTGTGGAAATTTTTGTGAAAGTGGCAAAGTCGTATTAAATTAGAGCCCACGAAATTTTAAACTATTTACAGCCTAGTACGCATGGCATTAAATTAAGAGTATGTCATAACTGTCATTAACAATCTACTTAATTGTCATTATATGTAATTGATTTATGTATCAATTAACAATGCTTTAGTAAAAGTAAAAGGGTGACTTATATACATACTTGTGAGTGCATATATATACGTAAGTTTATATACTTTTATGTATACATATGCATATACATAGCATTTTCCTAAAAGATTGTAGAAAAACTAATTTTTATTTTTTTTTATTTTAGCGGGTAGTTAAAATAAATATTAGTATTGCGACGTCATTATTAATGAGTGCTACAATTAATGATGTAATTTTTCGTAGAGATCGGTGGTTTCTAAAACAATTATGGTGTGTGTCTTACAATTTATTAGTATATATTTGTAAATTAAAAATTTCTGAAAATGTACACAGTCGGCAAAAGAAATTCACGGAGACCTTATGTTTAATATTTTGAATCGATAGGCTTTCCATGCTTGATTCTTTACGGTTATGTTTTTTTTTTTTTTTTTTTTTTTTTAAGGAACAGCAAGNAATCTTCTCACCTAGCTTCTCCAAGAAGATGAGCGTTAAATGTAAAACCACGCCTACAGGCGTCTATAAATGAGTTCTTGTTCAAAAAGCCTTGCCTGCAAGTGTTTCTACACCTACTCATTTATTTTTCTGCCTAGGAATATTAGCAATACAAGAATGTTTTATATGTATGTATGTATTTGTGCACCTGTCTACGTATGTTTCACCTCATCAATAAACAAGATATTCATACTTACGGTAAACTATTATGTCGGTCAGCTTTGATAAGATTTAAATGTGCAAAAGGGCTGAGAGCATTTACAATTCAATCAGAGATTACTTAACTAGTTATAAAGCGATGTAATCTTTATATGAGTCAACCAAATACAACATCATAGTCTAGCTGAACAGAAGTAAGTATGTAGAGAATAAAGAAACAAAAAATGCAAAACAAAACAAGAAACATCAATTTTGGTATTGAATCAAAGAGATGCGGCGGCTTTTAACACCAACATCTTAAGCAGACAAAATTCAAAAAGAACATTGGCGACGAAAAATGACGCCACACCGCATTGACCATTGAAAAATTATTAATCTTGATTTATTGGCTCACATTAACAATAGCTGTTGAAGTTTATTTGTGAGGTGGCGGTAGACACAAAAAAAGTCTCGGAATCTGGTAGTGATTTTAAGTTTCTCCTGAAAAGAATATTACGAATAAAAACGACTTAGTTTGTGTAATTTTCGTAAACGATTTTCATATCCGTCGGATTGCTTATTCATAAGCCTTATAAGTAATTATACCATCATTTAAAAGTGAATGGAGGTGATTGTGTAAATAATAATGTGTTCGCTGTTTTTTATATGTAGATACTTATGTTTCTAAAAATTACTCAAAATGCTTCCATTTTTACATACCTTCCATCGTTCATAAAGAAATCAGTTACAAGAAATTTGACATAGGTAATTATAACACTAGACAATAAAATTAAAAAAAAGGTTTTAATGGCAAACTTCGGATATTTTTTCTTATGTAGATACATACTTATTAGGGCGGGTTGAATTTTATTTCATTTAATCCTTTTGTACAAACGGCCAAAAAATTTAAACGATCGGGGGAAATTTCAACAGATTGATACGTGTGTAGCGAAGTTGAAGATTTTTGTAATTTTTTTTTTTAGAATTGGAAGCGGAAACAGGCAAGATTAAGCAAAACTTTTATTAAGGAACTAATAGAGTGGTTTAAATAGAGTTTAATATACAATGACCCAAAAAAATGTTTTTCGAGCTAAATTGTTTTGTTATTTTTTTCTTTTATATAAATACCATCCAAGCATTAACCAAACCCACATAAATCACAGTTTCAAACTTTATACAAAATTTAGGAAAATTCAACAAAGTTTCATCAAAATTTCAAGTTTTGTCTTTTTTAATGTTCGTTATGTTTTTCGTGCTACATGTTTTTTTTTATAAAAATACTGTCCAAGCTCTAACCAAAACCATATAAATCAAAATTTCAAATTGTATACATACAAAATTTTGGAAAATTCGACCAATTTTCATCAAAATTTTAACAGCAAATTAGCAACAAGATTTAAAAAAATCAACGTCAGTTTTTGTAAGTTGCACTTGTTATATAAAAAAAACCGCAAAAGCACTCTCCAAGAAAAAATTCGCAAAAATCGACGGGATTTTTTAGCAGTTTGAAACTTGCACTTCTTTAGACTAAAATTATATAGGTCATAAAACTGCATAACCAGAAATGTTCTAAAAATTCAAATTAAAAAGTTTTTTGAATTTTCCAAAATTTTGTATACAGCTGGAAATTATGATTTATATGGTTTTGATTAATGCTTGGACGGTATTTTTATAAAAAAAAAAAACAAAAAAAATTTCCTCGAAAAACATAACGAATATTCAAAAAAAATCAACACCTGGTCATTTGTTTGATTCACTGTATAATTGAATAGTGTTTAATAGAGTTATTGTTCTTTTTGCGCACGTGTTTACTGGGCGGCGAACAGAACAGAACAGTATTCATATTTCCTGGGCGTGTTTAAATCACTGATTCTGAATATAACCTCGGTTTTGTCAAATTGGCTTAGTTTTATCTCAGTGTCTCCTCTTTGTGATCCTGTGATGACTTATCAAGTAGATTGATTAAATTAAAAGGATTAAATAATGTAGTAAAAACGGATGTGGCTCTACTTATTCTTATTTAGTGATCGTACATATTCGAATTCACATATCAAACAATATCTTGTACAGAATAACTCGCATTGGGTGGTGTGGGAAGACCCTAAATTCGATGGATATGCAGGGGGGGCTTTAATAGATTTTTCACACATTTAGCAGTGGTGTAGCTATCGCTTTCGATTGGACTTTATTAAACGTTCCCTCGATGTCGAAGAAGGCTCCACTTTACAATTCTCTGCAAGGCGGTCTTTACAGTCCTTTCTTAACTGTACACATTTTGAGCTTTAGAAAGGCGATCTCGAAGAAAAATGGACTACATTATTCTCAAACAAAGGCATACATTTACACTGACCAATGCACTCTGCATGATTAATTTCATTTAATTTTGCAGCTAAATAATAAAACATTTAAATAAATACATTTCTCCGGTAAGGAAATTGTTTATCAATAAACAATAAATGTCTCTTACAACGGGCAAACAATTGTTAAGTGTTAAGTTATAATAACAAGAAATGGGCCTATGAATTACTTAATAAAATTATAGAATAAAAGCCGTTGTATTTTTATGCCAAGAATGCGATTATTATAAACGCTAAATATACTTTGTTTATACTTAAATAAATAAAAAGCGGCTTACAGAATCTCAATTCATTTTTTCTTTATCACTTTTCTGATAAACAAAGTCCATTTGTGCAGTAATTCAAACAAAAAGTAATACAAAAAAAAAAAAGAAAAAAATTGGGCTCAACACCAGCCCAGTCACCTTGGTTTATTGAATCTGAATGTTAAAGTTATTTTTATTGCCGAAATTTTATCGTCTCCGACTTGTTGTAGTCTTTATTTATGCAGTTTTGTGGTGAAATTTATGTGAAATGTTTTGCGTTTGAAAATAACGACATTTCAAGTATATTTCTTAGCCAAATGTAGTTCGTATGTATGTATGACGTTTATTTTTATTTGAAATTTTTGTTTTGTTATTTATATATATTTTTTATGAGATCGAGAGCATGCTTTTTTTCTGTATTTGCAATTTAAATTTATGCGCATAGGAATTACCGTTTCAGTGGATTAAATCTTAAGCAATTGATGGGAAATAAATTTCACTAAACCAAATGACAAATATATTTGTGCTTCTCAAAGCAAGCGGCAAAAAAAAGTCGGGGGAATAGTAACAGCTTAGCTGCTCTGACGCAAATTTCGTTTTTTTTTTCTTAAGTGTCAAGCATGCTTCGTTTTATTTATTAGCGATAATATATTAAATTTATATTTTTCAACGTTATATTCGACCGAGAATTCTTTGTAGTGTTCTAATGAGTATTGCGCCACCTAAAACGAGCATCCACTGAAAAGAAAAAAAGTGCCGCCAATATTGACCTCCCACGAGTTTACGACCCCGTGATAGGGACTAGGATTTACTGATATGCACCCAGGACGTCCACAACCTCTATGGGGTAGGTGAAGGGCTCGGTTATTTTCTATTTTGTAAATAGTTCCGCCGTCAACTTAAATACCCAAACAGTTTTGTTTTGTGACTTGCTGGCGCTACTTGAGCTCACTATCGCGGAGAAAGACATTCACCGCACCTTAGATGATGTTGATGTCTTATTTACTTCTAATTCGACTGTTTTTTCCGTCGTACGTGCCAAGCCACGCTGCACTAAATGTTTTGTACTAATTTTGTTTAAGGGCTCCCCGCTTAGATCCGCTTTATAGGTCCGAATGCAAAGCTACTTTTCCGCATTCATCAGCTGATTGCCGCATTCACCAGTCTAAAAGCAGACATATCCTAGTCAGTGTTCCAATATAACATGGCTAAAATCTTACTGCGGCCCGTCTAATTACCCTCTAACCATTACTGAGTAAAATCACACAGCTCCATCTTTGGTTTGCGCCAGTGAGAGACATGTAGACTTACACCATCGCCTCAGAAGCAGTAATAGATGCTGCCGCCAAGATCAAGATTCTGCATGCAAAGTTAGATGAAGCCCATTTCTAGGCGCCACCTCCGTGGAGTGTTCAGTTAATAGTCTGTTTGACACCTACCCAGAGGATTTTGACGCTAACTTAAGCCTGAGAAAATGGCGTAACTCCGCAAAGTAGAAGACTTTTTAGTCTCGGGCTAACAGAGCAATTTTGACAACTGGCTTCCAACTCGCCGCAGTCTTTCGACAAACCAAAGTCTTTCGTAGGACAATGGTCAATTCTTGCAACTATCTTGAAAGCTCTTTACTATCTTTCCACAGACAAGTTGAAAGATCTGCTAACGAGGAGGTCTTAGCGGTATGCTGGTCACCTTTTGGCAATAAGTTTTTTAAAAAGTAAATTAAATTAAAAAAAAATACATATTTATTAATTTTTAAAACAATAAGAACTAATAAAAAAAGAAAAAAAAAGAATAAAAATATGCCAACTGAAAATAACGCAAGAGTTAATAAAAGTACATATTTGTAAAAATTTAAATACAAAAAATATTTGTTTTTCTTTTTAAAATAATAAAATCTAAAAATTTATTTAGAAAAGAAAAAATTTTATAAAAAATAAAACAGTTCTTAAAAATTTATTAAATTTTTGAAAAAAATATTTTAATTTGTATAACCAAATTTAAAAATTAAATAAAAAAATTAAATAAGATCATAGAAATTAAGTCAAATAAAAACTTCGTTTTTCTCTTTAAATCAGTAAAATAAAAAAATTAAATTAACTAAAAAAAAATTAATTTAAAAAGAATAAAAACACATAAAATATAATTAAAAAAAAAGCTAAATGAAACTAAAATAATGTTACTATTAACGATAAAATCTAAAAATTAACTGAAAATTAAAAAATAAGATAAAATGAGTCCCTAAAAATTAAAGGAAATAAAGCTAATGTATGTATATATTTTTCCTTTTAGAGCAATAAACACAGATGTTATAAAAAAGGAAATTAACAAAAGAAAAACAAATTAAATATAAAAGAAATAAATAAAATAAAGTTCAAAAAATTTAACTAACTTATTTATTTTTATTATTTATGGCCTTATAACAATTATATTAAACAATTTTATTGAGCTTGAGGCCGTTTTTAATGTAGTTGGCTTAACCAAATGAAAAAGTGGAGAAAGCAAAAACTTAGCTCAGTGGGTAGGCTGCTGGCTATGGCGGCTGGGATCGTTGGATCGAATCCCAGTCGAAGAAGCCTGATGAGAAGATGTGGTGATCTCCGAAATAGCTATAACTTCTACCAAAAATGCAAATTGTCGTTTTTCTTTTTCACAAACATTTTTCATTAAAAACGGCCTCAAGCCCAACAAAAATTTTTGAATATAATTTAATTAAATGTAAAAAATATTTGTTTTAAACAACAAAATTTAAAAAGCAGAAAAATTTAAGCTAAAAAGAAAAAAAAAACTGATCGAAAATAAAGAATAAGTTCCTAAAATTCAATTAAAAAGAAGAATATATTTTTCCTTTTAAAATAATAAGAAGTGTAAATCCGTGAATATTTAAGCTATGCGTCAGAAGCATTTCAACTGACAAATCTTCCTAGGATTTATCGAAACCAGTTATCTTTAAATAACCGCCAATAAGTATGTAAATGTCTTTATGTATTCATATATACAATTGGCAAAGTATTTGTTTTAGTTTTGTGTGAAAATTTACGAAAATAATTTATTAAATTCAAAATTGTGTTATTTAAATTTTAAACATATGCTCAACATACCTCGAAGTAGGAGCTCATTCGCTGGTAGCCGCAAGGTAGCCAACACAAATGACAAATGACAAGCAACTGGCCAGCGACAAGCAATGTTTATCGAAAAAAAATATATATATATTTTATTTATTGCATTATTCATGCATAGAGGCTGCGTAAATTATTGTCAACTTTATTTTAATCTATGCACATTCACGCATTTTATCGTAACGCAGATAAAAACTGAAACAAGTAAAAACCCCAAAGCTAACGAAAAACATTTACATAAAGAAATATGTTTTCAAAAAATGGTAGTCTAACAGTAGTTCAAAAATATGTGTATACACTCTGACTAGGAATGTTAATCCCGGAATGTCAATTGTTGGCGAATAATCCCGGGATTTTCGGGATTGGTAATTTGCTCTGATGCCAATAATAAAAACTCCTTTTCTTGATCAATTTTGGCTATATTTCTTTTTTTATTTAATAATTAATTTTTTTTTTATAAATGTTTAGCTCATTATACATACAACACCGTGCGATAGTAAATTTTGCACACAAAAAAAAAAAAATCAATATATTCGCGAAATCATGCGCCTAATATAGTAAAATTGCCTTTCTAGTTTGTCACTCTGACGTCAGTAATTCAAAAATGAATTAAAAAATTCGGTGAAATGTGCTCAGAGAAGAAGCATGGGTATCAAATTAAAGAGGAAATTCTATAGAATTTAAACAGTTTCAATTTTTTGGTGCATAAGAACTG
>NW_016175235.1:0-4660 GCF_001687245.7 Rhagoletis zephyria
AATCTCCCTTTTCAAGTGATATCCGCAGAAAAAACAACACGTGTGTACGTTTTGATAACTTTTGTTGAATTTCGTTGCAATTTTAGCAAAATTCAACCAAAATGCGTATAGAAACGTGTTATTTTTGCTCAAGTAAAGTTTACCCGGGACACGGGATACAATTTGTGCGTAATGACTGCAAGGTGAGTGCGCTCGTTGTCATTGTTTATGTTTTGCATGCACCACGCTGTAGCTATCGGCTTTGTTAAGGAAAGCTAACTATTTTCGACTACGCAAATTGACTATTTTAAATAAAGCTGTGGTTCCATTTCTGCAGATTTTCAGATTCTGTCGCAGTAAATGCCACAGAGCATTCAAGCGGAAGAAGAACCCGCGCAAAGTACGATGGACCAAGGCGCACCGCAAAGCAGCGGGTAAGGAACTTTCTATTGACCCCAGCTTCGAATTCGAGAAACGCCGCAACGTTCCAGTTAAATACAGCCGCGAAGCGTGGCAGAAAACACTCGATGCGATTAAGAAGGTTACCGAGATTAAGGAACGTCGCCAAGACCACTTTGTCATGCAGCGCTTACGCAAGGGACGAGAAGTGGAAATACAGATGGATGTGAAAGATGTACAGCGCAATATTTCCCTGATACGTTCCCCAGCCGCTGGCCTTAAAGAGCGTCGCGCCAGGGAAGAAGCCCAAGAAGCTGCCCTCATGGATGAGGATCTACCTGAAGAAGAAATCACCTATGTAGATGCACGCGAATTGGAAAAGAAACTAGAGGAAGGCGCAACCATGGAGGACATTGAGATGATGAAAGCCTAAACAGGAAACAGCGTGTGCTACGGGGGGTTAGATATAAGACTTATGTTTGATTAAAAATGATTTACTGCTAATTTATAAACAGCTTTTGACAAAAATACGTACGTAGTAGTATATATTTATTGCGAGGTGTGATTTTGACTCGAGTTCATTACATCCAATTGAGGAATTATTTCAATATACCATAGTTTTCACCCCCTAATAGTGAATCATGAAGTGTGCTCGCTGTCGGTTCAATAAAGAAAGCGACGTGCTGTCGTAATTGGATTATTGCCGCTCTTTCTCCGCAACCGCTGCTTATCTATTGGTACTAATGGTTGCCGTCCTTATGTCTGGTATTTTGTAGTTAGTTATAAAATTGAAACTGAGAAGAGAAGTGCATAATTTTATTGTTTTCAAAATGCATTTCCAGCGTATGTATAAAGATTGACTAACAGAATGTAAATATTTGTTTAATTCACATGCATTTCTTTTGCCTAAAGAAATACTGTTTGTTGGGGCTATCATCATCGCATTATTGGCATTTTTGTGGTTTGTATTTGTACCGTTGTTTGGCGACAGCACACCGAATGAGCTCACTCCCCAATCCGGTTACGTCTTCGACTACGTAGTGGGTGAGCGTTGTACATTTTCATATTAGGTTTTTAGTATGTGCAAATGTATGGAATATTTTATGCATTTTAGTTGGTGCTGGAACTGCTGGTTCAGTGGTAGCTTCACTGCTAGCCAAACACAGCCCAACGTCATCAGTGCTGCTCATAGAAGCAGGCGACTCTTTTGGGTTGTTGAGCAAAATTCCTTTACTAGCAACTTTCCAGCAGAAAGGCCTTAACGATTGGGGATTTTTCTTTACTAGCCACTTTCCAGCAGAAAGGCCTTAACGATTGGGGATTTTTGTCGGAGCCACAGGTGTATTCTTCGCGTGGACTCGAAGGACAGGTGAATATTAAAAAACAATTTCTTAGCTGGACATAAAAAAAATTGTGGTATATACTAAATTTGACCCAAATAGGACAATGGATTAAAAAAGGATTATTTAGGAATTTAAATCAATATATTCTTACAGTTTGGAGCGTTTTCATTGATCCTAGAAAATTATATTGACCTCAAAAAGAAAGAACTCATTTTCTTAAGTGTAATTCCTATGGGAAAAATAAAGTCTCGCGGCGCCACCTCCTACAATTGACCTAGAGAGGCGAGATTCATGGAGAATCATTACTACACCAAATGCTAAAATTTGAATTTTATTCCGGTCGCCTAATGTACACACATACATACATACATATCCTCATCATAACAAAATGTCTTGTTTCCCAGCCAACCATCAAGGTCCTCAGGGTGCACAATAGGGTGATCTAAAAAAGTAAAGTCGCTTTAATGCTCTCACCCCCTAGTATGTACTGTTCTATAACGAAAAAATATACCCCTCTTTTTATTTTGAAATCAACACTTCCTCGCCTGGGTAAAAGATTTTGGTATGTTAATTTCGGCAGGTTGTGGGAAATCGCGATTGAAGCTTGGAATGCAATTTCTTAAAAACGCGATGATATATTTTTACTCCAAAGTTTCTGAAAATGTTACTGGTTCACAAAATTTTTTAATTATTTTTAATATTTATTGTTAATTAGTTTTGAGTTAATGAAGGATTTTCTTTTGTAAAATTTTGTCGTAAGCGTCATTTGTCCATAAATTGGCAGCCACTTTGTATGAAATACGACAAAATGCGATCAAAATTTCTACTAAATCAACGACACTTTTTACTCAATATCTGAGAAGCTGTAGGAGATATCCAAAAATGGAGAACGTCATTTTAAGATATTGATTAGTTTAATATAACTGCATCACTGACTAAATTTTTACTAAATTATCGAAAAAATTTTAGTCGATATCTCGGAAACCTAAGGAGATATCTAAAAACTGATAACACCAATCGAAAGGCCTTATTTCAAAATATATAACTGCATCTAAAACTAAAAATCGTCAAAATTGGGCTTACGACAATCTTTTACCCAGGCGACGACTTTGAGATCACAAAACTCTATCTTTCTTCAGTAGACCTCCTATAAAGCCCAATCGCTTATTTTACCTTTTTTTTAAATGGTTCCAATAGATGGCGCTGCAGACGAAATATATAAAAACCCCGTGTGTCTGGTCTACTTTATGTTACACGAATTTACTTTTCAGATGACAAATAGACAATGCAGATTCCATTGCTGAATCTCTGATCGAGATAGCCCAGGTCTGTAGAAAAAAATTGATATATATATGTATATACATACATACGTCCTTGACGCCCGAATTGTAAAAGTGGCGAGTATTAGCAAGGAAATATTCGACCACATCAATCCGCGTAGAATAAAACGGAGGGTCCCCCAAGGCGGCGTACTCTCCCCGACACTTTAATGTCTACGTGGCAAAACTCATTCCGTCACCAAACACAAAGTCCTTAAGTCACTAGCCGGCAGCACTTGGGGAGCACCGTGAAGAAACTTACAAACCCGCCAGAATGCAACTCTACGTACGGCTACATGTTGTCATCACATGTCATGCGAGCATCACCTCCACCAAGAAAGCCAGTTGCTTGCGGTAAGAGAGCATATGGACTTTTATTGGCTTACATGACATACATATGGCTAGAGGCTGACGCATCGGACTAATGTTGTAGTTGCAAAGTCATAGAAAAATATTATGCCCGCTAGACAGAGATCTCACAGGTAGAAATAGGACCATAAAAGCTCAGACCGGTAAAGCTCATAACATCGAAAGGGACTAGTATTCCATGGTGCAAGGAGGGATCTGCTCTTTAGTTATTTCAACTAACTAACTAAGAAGTTTTACTTTACAAATCCTTTTTTCTTTTTATTAAAGCTATTTTTGCATAGGCACTGCGAAGCCAGCGGGCATTGGCTAGTTCAGTAAAAAACAAAAAGTATCAGTCCAGCGCCTTCGTCTTGACCTGCAGGATGTGTCTGAGTCACATTCAAGTTAAAAACAGTACATGAAATATTCGTTTTGATTGTATTGAACTGAATTTAACTCAATATGAATTGCAAAATATTAACACTTAGCCATAGCAATAGCTTATAAATAGATATATGCCATGGCGTGTATCATTATTTCGATTCATTTTTTTTTTCTTTCATACTGCGGAGATTTGTATTACTTTTTATATTAGCCAAGGACCCGTATTAGTATTCTTTAGGTTTGTTCGTCGAGCAAAAAATTTGTACGAATTTGTACGAATTATCACGATTTTTGCCCAAATCGCGTTCGTGCAGACCAAAAAATTATCCAACACTCAAAAATTGTGAGAGCAAAGTGACAGTTCTCTTGGAGAGAAGTTGCAAATTCTTGCTGGAAAAAATTTTGCCAGCAAGAATTTGCAAACACGAAAAACATGTGGTTGTGGCGCATGGTTGCATTTTTGTCTACAANCGACAGCTAGTACGATGAAGAAATTGAAATGTATGTTAAAGAAAGTCAGAACAACAAGAAATATACATGTATATCCTGTTTTTGGCCATCCGAAAGAATTTTAAAAATTCTATAAAAATTTTTTATGTTTGAAATGCAACCGTGGACGCCAGCTGGCAGCGAAACTTGCAAATTCCTGCAAATTTGCGTTCGTGCAGAAATTTGCAAGTTTCTCAACATGAGAGAGAATTTGAGAGAATTTTTTCTTACTCTCTGATATTTTGAGTGTTGGATAATTCTTGCTGGATTTTCGACGAACAAACCTATTATCTTCGTCTCGGATTTGTGCATAAGTTAGCTAAGCTTCTAAAACAGCTGGCAGCTCTCCCACATATAAGGTTCGTTCGCGTAGCTGTTAATTGTTCATGTTTAACCAAA
>NW_016175235.1:4760-10203 GCF_001687245.7 Rhagoletis zephyria
CAGTTGGTTGGTTTCTGCTGGAGATTTTAAACGAACGCACCTATAGTTAAGAAATAAACAAATCTCTAGCGTCTGATATCGGGCTTCATGTGCCCGATGAATTAAGTTAAATTTGATTTTTTCAATACGTGGCAACCCTCCTAAATACAGTTCAGAAATAAAGCCTTTTCAAACCCATTTCATTTGGTACCCATATTTTTAACATTTGCTTTAAGTTTTTAAATAATTTGAGTTTACATTTTTACCAGGTGGCAACCCTCTTTGATGATCTAAATATTTAAACTAAGGATATCTTACCACCTTCGTTTCACGTAATATTTTTATATTTCACTTAACTCATGCATACTTTATTTAAATTCTAATTTTGAAACAGGTGGCAACCCTATTCAAAATATTTTCAAACCACAACCTCTTTCATCTAACATCTATATCAGGATATACATGCGTATTTAAGAGATAAAGCCTTTTCAAAACCATTTCGATCGATATTCATTGAGTTAACTTAAAAATAATTTGAATTTAATTCGATATCAGGTGGCAACTCTTTTTGAAAAAAATAAGAAGCTATTGCACATCTATAGGCCAAGGCTTTTAATTTGATACCTTATCTTTTAAAATCGAACTAACGGTACAGATCTGATGATATACCTTTCGCATCCCAGTAGTAAAAAGTAATAGCTAGGAAATGAATCTGTAATAGCAAAAGTGACTGAATTCTTTCATGAATTTTAACACGGCCGATTTCCTACGAAATTCATATCGTACAAAATTGCAAACCTGGGAATATCAGTTGTTTGCATATCTGACTCGCGTATGCGGGAATATGAATTGATCAGTTGACCGTCTTCCTTGGAAGCTTAGATATATTTATGGTCCAATTTCGTTTATATTTAGAAAGCTCGTTTTAAAAATACTTAGTATTNATCTAACATCTATATCAGGATATACATGCGTATTTAAGAGATAAAGCCTTTTCAAAACCATTTCGATCGATATTCATTGAGTTAACTTAAAAATAATTTGAATTTAATTCGATATCAGGTGGCAACTCTTTTTGAAAAAAATAAGAAGCTATTGCACATCTATAGGCCAAGGCTTTTAATTTGATACCTTATCTTTTAAAATCGAACTAACGGTACAGATCTGATGATATACCTTTCGCATCCCAGTAGTAAAAAGTAATAGCTAGGAAATGAATCTGTAATAGCAAAAGTGACTGAATTCTTTCATGAATTTTAACACGGCCGATTTCCTACGAAATTCATATCGTACAAAATTGCAAACCTGGGAATATCAGTTGTTTGCATATCTGACTCGCGTATGCGGGAATATGAATTGATCAGTTGACCGTCTTCCTTGGAAGCTTAGATATATTTATGGTCCAATTTCGTTTATATTTAGAAAGCTCGTTTTAAAAATACTTAGTATTTTTTTCTACTGTTAACGGATTTTATTATTCAAACGCATGCCTCTTATTTGCAGCGTCAGTACTTGCCTCGAGGTAAAGGTCTTGGCGGCTCCGCTCAGTTGAATTACATGTTGCATTTCGATGGAGAGCCGCGCGATTTTGAGAACTGGGCGAAGCGACATAATCTCTCCGATTGGCGCTGGAATGACATACGGCCATTTCTCACCGCAGTTCGCACACAAACCCATTCGTTGCTGGAAATACCTCGCGATTACTCGAAAATAACAGAGGCGCTGCACACAGCAAAAACCGAGTTTTCGAAAAAGAGCTGGCGCTTTCGTCGTGCCCGGTATACTATTAAAAATGGCCTGCGACACAATGCTTACCATCAGTTCCTGCAGCCTGCTCTGAAGCGCCGCAACCTCCATACGCTCACCGAAGCCTACTTGAAGCGATTGAACCTCGAGTATATCGGCGATGAAAATAGTGAGGTACAGTCTATTTTAGTGGGCGTAATGGATACGAAAAATCATGAGGAGTACGTTTTCAGTGTGGACGTACGCTGCGAGGTGATACTTTGCGCAGGCGCCTACCAAACACCACAAATATTGCTGGCTTCTGGCATTGGCGATGCACCACTGTTCGAAGAGTTAGACATACCACAGCAGCTGCAACTGCCATTGGTGGGCGAAAATCTACATGACCATCTCAATTTGCCACTCTTTGTCTCCATTGACACTGTGGGTCCAACATTGAATCAGCGCTCGCTGCTAAATCCCATCCAGCTTTTGAATTATCTGATTAATGGCTATGGTCATTTGGGTAACTTTGGTGTTTTGGGCCACATAGATTCCAGCTACGAAGATAGCTTCGGCTTGACTTTCTTCGGCGTCGGCGCAGTCGATGAACGCGCTCTAATGTCAATTTCCAATTTCAAACAGGAGTATTTTCGCGCTCTCTTCCCGCGCTATCAGAACACTTCACAAGAGGGCTTCGTGCTGATATCAACATGTCTGCAACCGAAATCTCGTGGCACCGTCACCATTGGCATACCCAACACTCGTTGGAAACCGATGATCGATCCGAACTATTTGCGAGAAGCTGGCGATGTCGACTGTACGATACGCGCGATACGCGCCGCAGTAGAGGTCGTCACATCGGAAAGCTTTGCTTCGCTACGTCCACACATACATTGGCCGAAAATTGAGGAGTGCAAGAAATATGGGCCTACCGAGAAGGATTTTGTTGAAAATATGCCCAGCGATCGTTACTTGGAGTGCGTGATGAGGTATGCAGTGCGTTAAAATTGGAACCCGTTTTGAAGTTATTCAATACTAGTTGTTTGTTTGCTTTTTAACAGATACGTGGGACTGGGCTCGCACCATCCGGGCGGTACATGCGTCATGGGCACAGCCGCAAACAACAGCGTTGTCAATTCAGAGTTCAAGTAAGTCTCATTCACCGCTTCGTATGTTTTTTTCTGCAAAATATTTCATTAAAACGCACAAATATTTAAGGGTACATGGCGTCGAAAACTTGCGAATAATAGATGCCAGTGTTCTGCCGACTCCCGTGTCTGGAAACCCCAACTCAGTTATAATTGGAATGGCTATTCGGGGCGCAACGATGATTTTACAGAGGGAAAAAATGAAAAAGAAATGAGTTAAACCAGATTACTATGTGTGCATATATGTATGTATTTCTTAGAAGTAGGAAATTCCTAAAGATAAGTGCACTTAGGAAGTACATACCTAAGTATGTATGTATATAGTTGTTAGTTAATAAGTTTGTTTGGCTAGTTTGTCTTGTGTTAAAAATAATAACAAATAAAAAGTCACAGAAAAGTCGTAAATGTGCATTTGCATAGGAATATCTTTTGAAATTAGTTCCAAGAATACCTGGCCCTTGAAGAAAAATTCGAGTGTCCATTCGATTTTATTTTCCTTACAGAGCTCTGTCTTAAATTACATCAACATTATAAGGGGTTGGCAATAGGGGGCAAAACGCTTGTAATCCTTGAGCCCATAACTTATGAGTTGGCGAATATATGAAAGGAGAAATGCTTGGATGTCCCTTTCCCGCCCCATAAACTCTTGCGATCCTTACAACGCAGCATGAAAAGCATCATCTGGGAAAGGTGCGACTCGTACCAGCTCAACGAAATTCCAGCAGGGGTCTTTTTCTGTTCAGAAAGCCGCAACTCTCTACTTTTGTGTGTGGGTTTTGTGGACGCTGAACGATTGGAATCTCTCATCTCTCTTTGTCTAATGCTGCCACACCTTAACCTGATCCAAGGCAAAACAAGGTTGAAGTGATTTCAAAATTTCCCTCTTTTGAACTGCGACTAAAATGTCAATCTTAACCCTATACTATTAAAAATTTTAATTTTTTTTTTTAATTTTCAATTGTGAGCTGTGCGACTGTTTTTAAATACATACATAATAAAATGAAAAGGAATTACGGGCGGTGCGTCGAATTTACCAAGAGCGTTATTTTAAACCTCCGAATTGTCAAGTGGAGCTACCACAGTAGGCAAATTGCTGCGATGTTATATTAGGAGACTCTTCACAAGTGCGCGTGACTTTATTTGTTTCCCATTGCAGCCGAGTATTTCTAAGCGGATGCGTTTGTTCCCAGGTGCAGGATTTATCATACCGAATATGAAAAGAAAATCTCTCACTCATATATGTAACATGGATAGACCAAATTTCAAATGGTGGTCTGATAAAACTTAAACCAGAATTCCTTGTTGACATAAAGGAACTGAAAATAATTTTTAATAAAATTAATGGAAAGAAAATTTCAAATTGCAAAAATTTAATAGTTAAATTATTGAAGTTAAGTTCTGATTTAAATTTAGAAGAATCAATCTTTTTTAATGTCCAATATACTTAAGAATTAAGTATTTGGATACAAAAATAAATTCTCAAAAACTTTGGGATAGTAAAAGCAAGAAAATTGTCAAAACGGTTTTATGAATGGGTGCGTTTGTGTAAGTCTGCATTTCCACATCTACATTAAAACGAAAATGCAATAACTAAAATGAAGCTGATTCTAATAAGATTTTAAATATTTTCATATTTACAAAAACTTTCATTTCAAAGATATTCAATTCTATCAAATATGGCAAATGCATAACAAAGGGTTAATCTTTACGAATTCTTTAAAATTTCTCTACAATTCAGAACACTCTGAAAAAATTGTTTGCAAGGTAGTTACAACAGTGGAATCTAGATAGCCCGCAATCCAATGTACTATCCTTTTTTTTGGTTGTTGTTGTTACTGAACAGAATGAATCTGACTGTTGCATGTACCTTTTTGTTTTTCAAAATTGTAATAATTTTCGACTTAGAAGATTATTGGTGCAAGAGAAATTATTGAAACGGACTGAACTTATTTGTCACTTAGAGCGGTCGGGGACTCATCGAGCCTACGAGTTATCGAAATTCTACTGCATGGCTAAATATTTATTTAACTACAACTGAATGCACAGATATTTTTGTATTTGTATTTGTATTTGAATTGAGAGTGAAACACTTTTCTACCGCAATGCACAATTTTCAAGTTCATTAACAATGACGTCCATGGCACCTCACACGGACAGGCGGCGATCGAAATTCGTTGGCTGCCGAGACCATGCGACGCACATGTGCAGTTAAATAAATAAATAGGTGAACGTAAATATGCACGCGTCAAACACAATGCACAAACATATAGTAAATGCATTGGTACATACATTACAGACATACAAATAGCAGCAATTGAATGCACACAAATAAAGGTAATTGTTTTCTGCTGATGCACATACAAGAACTTTTTTTTAATTATACGTCACTAAGGTGGCGTCCTTTGTATAGCATAGCATTTACCCTACAGAGAAAACCCGAGCTAGTGAATCACTTTGATATGTTGCTAATTAGATCTCGTCCAGTCCAAAGCAGCGAAATGTGGTACTTTTTTAAAACTATTTTCTTGTTTTTTTTTTACTTTTTATACCCGACCGCACTTGTGCACAAGGGTATTATAACTTTGTTC